>NC_050448.1:21858845-22154288 GCF_903995425.1 Onychomys torridus
AGGGGTGTAGCTTCACCTTAGGGTTAAAACATTGAAGCCACTTGATACGACAAGAGTGTGAGCTAGGATAAACTTGTTCTCATTGGAAGGTGATTGTCTTAGGTGTTTTGTTATGATAATGGAAACTGACACATTAGCCATGGACTGATAGTCAAGGGAATTTTCTGCCCTTGATATCCGTGGAAGCCAGGAAGTTTGGCCTTGAGTTCTAGTAAAGCAGAGGATCGGAATGTACCTAGGCATAGAGCCAGGATCCGTGATGGTTTTGCCTCTCCCCATCCCATCACCTCCCCCCCCCCCCCAACCCCACGCCCACCCCTCCAAAAAAACAAACAAACAAACAAACAAACTAGGATTCTGGGAAATGATAAAGAATCTTTGGATGGGTTATGGCAGTGCTTATATATGTTTGAGTTTGAATTTACACTGACTGAACAGTTCAGGAATATTTTCCCTGAAAATAAACACCCAAAGAAGTCAATGATGACCCACATTGGTCTGATAAGAGTGGATGAAAACTGCTCTGGAAAGCTGTAGCCTGATCCTATTCCATATAAGAGTCCCACAGATTGAAACATGCTGGGCACGAGCTGAACCATAAACTATAAAAACACAGAAAGGAAAAATCAGTTCTAAGTAGATACCTGCAAAGACCAAACAAAATCAAACACCACCACCAACAAACCCCAGCCAATTCCAGCCGTAGAACTGACACCTTCTGACTAGCTCAGCAGGCAGAGGGGCTTGCTGCCAAGCCTGTCGACCTGAACTTGATGCTTAAGACCTACGTGGTAAAAGGAGACAACTGGCAGCCATGGGAATCACCCTCTACTCTCCCTGTGGGCCTCAGCTCGTGCAAGGTGTATGGGATTTAAACAAGCCTAATGACTAACATAGCCTTGAACTATATAAAGCAAAAAAGGACAGAGTTGAGGGGCAGGAGGGAGGGCAGGAGGTGTGCCATCAGAGTGGTACACAATTTGAAACGTGAAGTATCTGTGTCTAGACCTGCCTCATTAGTGCTAGCATGTCGTTTTTAGTGAACCCAAAGTGGTGGAAGTCATAGAGAGTAAACCACAGATTGGGGCTAAAGGGTCAGCGCTGTGCCCGCAAACCTTCCAGTGAGGGGTGTTGAAGGCATTGACGTAAATACGCAATAGCCCTGGAAGGAGAGCTTACATAGGGAACCAGAGAGCAGAGAAACAAATGAGGAACCACTGGGGCTCCCCCGCTTGGAATCCAAAGCAGAAGAGAGGTCTCCGAAGAAGCCCGAGAAGCTGGATTCCTCGCGACAACTTCAGCCTCTCCCGGGCACAAACTGAGTATCCTACGATAGTGAGATGTTTTCATTTCTTGAATTTTGTTTGTGTGTGAGCATGTATGTGTGCGCAGTGTGTTCGTGTGTGTAGGCAAGTGTTTGTGTCCATGTGCACACGTGGTGGCTAGAGGGTGCCTAGTGGCCTGCTCTGCCACTCTTTGCTTTGTTCCTTGAGACCTGTCCTTTCACTGGACCTGGCTAGACTGGCAGCCAGGACACCCCAGCAATCTCCACAATGCCAGGGTTACAAGCTTGTGGGAAGCCATACCTGCATGCTGGGGATTCGAACTTGGATCCTCATTCTTACACAGCAAGTACTCTTACCCACCATACCATCTTCTTAGCCTCAGAGATTTCTTTTTTAAAATACTGTATGTACTTTTTTTTTTTTTTTTTTTTTTTTTTGAGGCAAGGTCTCATGCATACTTGGTGGATCTCAGTCTTCCTTTCAAGTGTTGGAATTATAAGCATGTGTTACCACCA
This sequence comes from Onychomys torridus, assembly GCF_903995425.1. Taxonomy (NCBI): domain Eukaryota; kingdom Metazoa; phylum Chordata; class Mammalia; order Rodentia; family Cricetidae; genus Onychomys; species Onychomys torridus. The sequence goes on from NC_050448.1 coordinate 21,860,647, forward strand.
CGCTTGGTTTAGGGGGTGCTGAAATCAAATCCAAGGCATTGTGCAGACCAGGCAAACACTCTACCAACTGTACAACCTAGGACTCTACCTCATGCCCATATAAACATCATCACATACTAATCTTGTCTCTCTCGATTCTTTGAAATCCCATGTTGATTTTTTTTATCCCAGAGAGGGTCCTGCTGCTGACTGGATTATAAAAGTATAGTAGTATGAAAACCTGCCGTGATACCTCTTTGAAGTGCTGATGACCTATGTAGATATTTCTCATCCTCCCTGTCTCACTGACTCCCATCCCCCAATGTCACCGCTGTTCTTGGTGGTTTTTTGTTTTGTTTTGTATTGTTTTGATTATTCTATGCTTATGTATACCCTGATGCTGTGATAAAAAAAAATCCTGACACAAACAACTTAAGGAGACAGGGTCTACTTTGCCTTGCAAGCCAAGAGTCCAGTCCATCGTGGCTGGGAGGTCCTGGTAGCGTGAGCCAGAAGCAGCTGGTCATACTGCATGTGCAGTTAGGATGCAAAGAACAATAAATGTGTGTCTGGCTTCCTCCTTTCTGTGTAGTCCCGGACACCAGCCCATGGAATGGTCTGCTCACAGTGATGTTGGGTCTGACCCCCTCAATTACTCATTTGAACTACTATGTTACTACCACAAAAGTAAAGCAAGAGGCCCTCCGTTACCGCTATTGCATGGGCATTGACTTATATTGATTTCAAACATTTTCTGTGAGGCAAAACACATAGGCAAGGTGATACTGAGTGAATTTCCTGATTGTGGAAATTAAAGTGTATTTTTTAACCTTAAAAATTATTATTTTAAGCCGGGCGGTGGTGGTGCATGCCTGTAATCCCAGCACTTGGGAGGCAGAGGCAGGCGATCTCTGTGAGTTCGAGGCCAGCCTGGTCTACAGAGCTAGTCCAGGACAGGCTCCAAAGCTACAGAGAGAAACCCTGTCTCAAAAAACAAACAAAAAAAGGATATTATTTTAATTCCTGTACTTGGGAAGCAGAGAGAAGTGGATTTCTGTGAGTTCCAGGACAGCTCCAACTACATAGTAAATTACAGATCAGCTAGGACTCCATGGTAAGTTCCTATCTCAAAATATTATTGTGTGTATGGTGAGGGTCACTCATGTGAAGATTAGATACAACTTTTAGAAGTTGGCTCCCTCACCTTGTTTCTGGTGCAGAATCATGTTTCTGCCATGCTGTGTACTCCAATGTACGTGGCCCATCAGCTTCCAGCCATTCCCCTGTCTCCACCTCCCATTTTACTGCAGCTGTGCTGGGATTACAAGCACACACACCAGACCATGTGGCTTTTCTAAGGGAGTTCTGTTGATCAAACTCAGGTCACCAGGCTTGCAAGTGCTTTTACCCACTGAGTTAGCTCTCTCGGACCCGAAAACGACGTCTAAGTCAACCTCTTGCCCTCAGGACAGATACCATCCTTGAAGTCTTGTTAAGTGTGGCTCTAGACAAGGGACAGTGAACAAATGTTTGCTTACAGGGCGAGCTTATGACAGTATTGGTGACATGTTTTCCCCTGATCCACTTTCATGTCAGTGTCATTTTCAAGAGACAGAAGGAACGCTGAGGGCTAGAGGAAAGGAGATAAGGTGATAGGCTAGCCAACACTGCTCAGCAGCCACCCAGGGAATTCCTCCCCATGTCTTTGGAGGGTCCTCAAAGCCTTCCTAGAGTACTCTTTGTAGTAAGAGGGTAAAGATCTCAGCAGAACGAAGGATTCTGCTGGGCTGTGGTGGCGCACACCTTTAGTTCCAGCACTTAGGAGGCAAAGGCAGGTTGGTCTCTGTGAATTAGAGGCCAGCCTGGTCTACATAGCTAGTTCCGGAACAGCCAAAGCTACACAAAGAAACCCTGTCTCAAAACAAAACAAAAAAAAAAAAAAAAAAAAAAAAAGAACTACCCAAGGGAAAATGTTCTATCAGATTTAAACCAGTTGAGAGTTAGCTAAGAAGTCCATAAAAAGGATGCCTTCTCTGCTAGAGAATCTCTTATATGTATGCATGGATGTGTGTGTGTGTGTGTGTGTGTGTGTGTGTGTGTGTGTGTGTGTGTGTGTATAAGCCTCTGTGTATGTGTGTGCATGGGCCTCTGTGTGTGTGCACATGTGTGTGCATAGGCCTGTGTGTGCATGAGCCTCTGTGTATGTGTGCATGGGTCTGTGTATGTCTTTGTATGTGTGTGCATGAGCCTGTGTATGTCTGTGTTTATGTGTGTACAAGGGCCTGTATGTGTGTGCATGGGCCTGTGTATGTCTATGTTTATGTGTGTGCAAGAGCCTGTGTGTGTGTGTGTGTGTGTGTGTGTGTGTGTGTGTATACACATGGGAAACCCTACATTGGCCACAGTAATGCTGCATGACAGATCTCAGGGCTGGCTCTGTGATTCTAATGTTTAGTCATTGATGCTGCACTCCCTTTTATTCCAGGGATTTGGGCTTCTTAAAGAGTTAAACAGAATCCTCATGCCGTACTTTAGGATGGATCATGGTACTGCACTGTAACAAGTTTCCATGCCTGCATAGGAAACACATACAGAAAGTATTGTTCCTGAATTTTGCCATATATGCTACACAGAAACACTTAAATCTAGAGAGAAGCAGCAGGTGCTTCTTCCTTGCTTGGGCAGAACTTTAAGGATAGCAAGGAGCCTCAGCTTTGTTCCCTCACCAGATCAAATGAAGATGCATCTCCCAATTTGCTGACCCCAAAAAGAGCTGGCTCTGGTTGTGTCCACTTAAGGGCTGCACTTACAGGTACGTTGCTGTGGAGTTAATGCAACTCAGACATCCTTCATGTAACCCTTATTTAGCATTTATCTAAACATAATATGAATATTTAAGGTTTTTAGACTTGGAGCTATATAATATAATGGTCATTGCTTGTTTACTCAGCTCCAGCTTCTAGTAAAATATTAAAATTTGACAGTAAATACACAGATGGTAGAAAGCAAGTCTATACACTTTCCATGCCTGCATAGGAAACACATACAAAAAGTATTGTTCCTGAAGCATTGTGGTCTCACTGTAAATTATCATGGTGATTTTTCTGTAAATAAAGGGCGCTCCTATCATACAACTTGAAGTTTCTTTTCATGCACCTTCTTCCAGAGTCAGGGAGAGAGCAGAGAAAATGTGTGCTGTAGGACAGGTGCTCTCCCCTGGTCTTTCTCTTCTTGGGAGTAGCTTTCTGAAAGGTGAAGTGTGCACAGCACGAGAGCTGGGGGACAATTCGGTGCTGCGGCCATCAGGATGCCAAAGCCAGCAGCAGCTGTCACTTTAAAAACATAAAGCAAATTCCAATGCAATGAACAGCTTTGCTGATCATAATAAAACTAAACAAGATGTAATATTAATAGCCATATGAGTATATGAGGGAATTCTATGTGCATTCCTTTTCAGACGAAACAGAAATGCAAACTGATGACAGAAGCAGATGAATATCCACGTATGGGTTGGCCAGATGCCAGGCAGGTAAAGGTACTTGTCATTAAGCCTGAGTTCAATCCCTGAGAACAATATGATAGAAGGAGAAGACTGTGTCCTGCAAGTGGTCCTGTAACCTCCACACATGCCGCTATGGCTACACAGACACACACACACACACACACACACACACACACACACACACACACACACATTAAAAAGAATCCAAGTACATGTAGACCCCTGCCCCCATTGCAGCCAAGAGCTTTCTAGGATCTGTTTGAAGAGCTACAGGTATCATTTGCCCATTGCTTTTATCAGTGGTGGTCACTGGCAGGACGAATGGACACACAGGAGTAACTAGTTACTCTGCTGGGCAGACACTTGAAGAATCCATTTTCTAGGGTGTGTGGAATTCCCAGAACTTCCTGTTTCTTTGCACTTCCTCATGAGCTTCCGTCTCTTTCCTCCTTGGCACCACCCTCCCCCAGACCTTGTCCAAAGGGTTGCTGTCAAAGTGTCCACACAAGCCAGCAACTTCCTGCTGGAAGGCAAAGCATTGCTGCCCATCGCTCAAAGTTAGGAACAACATTCTTTTCTCATCTTCTTCTTAACCTATAAAGCAAGCTTTTACTGTAGACCTTACTTAGCATAACCATCCACAGAAAATATAAAGACAAATGGAACAGTTAAAAATACTAAGGAATTCAAAGTTACAGGAGGCAATCATAGTACTACCAGTGAGAACTCAAACACTTTCAAATGTTATTTTAAAATAAATAAACATATTGAATGTGTTAAAATAACTGTCAGCAATATGGAATTCAATTTCATCAAAGCAAAACCGGTTGTCCTGTGATACCCAGCATAGGTTTGAGTTGCACATGGGATTGCCTGGTATAACAGAAAGACTCAGCAAACCTAGAAAGGAATTTCCTGTCTGCCACTGACTGGTTAGTGTCTTTGGTCACGCACCCTCCTGTGTGCTTTAGTACTTTCCTACAAGGTGACGATGCCACCTAACTGTGTGGGCCATCGGTAAGGGCACAGCTCTGGTAGAAAGTGTCTACAGCGGAGCCCAGCACACAGGAGCTTAATGGGAAGTTGCTTCTGTCGTCCTTGACACTTTCCATCTGAGCATGTGACTTTCCCACTAAAGCCTTCTGTGACAGACACAGGAACCCTTCAACACTGTGGATAGTGAAGAAACAGCTGGGGTGGTAGGGTAACGGAGAGAGTCCGCCCAGTACTCATGAAGTCCTGGGTACATCGGTACCATAGAAACCTCTCATGGTGGTGCACACCTGTAAGCTTAGCCCTTGAGAGGTGGAGGCAGGAGAGTGAGAAGTTCAAGGTCATCCTTAGCTATAAGTTTGAGGCCAGTCTGACCTAAATGAGAACTTGTTTGTTTGTTTGTTTGTTTTTTAAGTAAAGAAAATAATAAGATGGCTGAAATCCCAAGGCTGCTTTTGAACCAACGTGCTCAAAAGTCTTTTCTTCATCTTTTAGGTAGTGCAACGTTTATTGAGAACATCCAGGTTCTGGTGCAGGAGCCTGACCCAAACTCAGTAGCATCCTCTACTTTCACCAGCTGCCCCAGGCTCAGTGGCCGAGGAGAACTTACCATAAGGAATCGACAGAGAAGCAGAGCAAATGCTTCTCAAACTATATGCCACTGGGGAGGTTCCAAATCTCACAGTCCAGTACACTCGTCCCGTCACGTGGAAGAAAGAGTTCAAGCAGTTTGGAGGCTTGCAGTGTGGCTGGAGGGTGAAAGTTTGATGATCTGAGTTCATTACCTGGAGCCCACACTGTGGAAAGGGAAGTGACTCCTACAAATTACCCTCTGATCACCACATGTACACCATGCTCACACACACACACACACACACACACACACACACACACACACGTGCATACACACCACAAATAAAATGTATTAAAAAAGAAATAAGTTTGAAAAATGAGCAATTATATGGGAGCAAAACACCAGAAAAAGATGTGTGCCCCTCTGCTAAAAATAACTTTACAGACTTTGTCCAGAATCAGCCTGGTGGTGTCTGCCACTCCCAGCTTCTCTCAAGTTCTGGAAACAGCAGATTTCTCAGTGGTTTTAGAGGTGTCAGTATCTCAGGCCTTCCAACTTCCCCTGGATTGCAACCCTTTCTCGTCTAGTGCCTTATTTCTCAATTCCCCACCTACTTCCTACTGACAGTTTGCCTAGCATTTGCTTCTCCGTCCTTCCTGTGTGGCCACGTGGCTGGTAGATGCTTGTCAGCATGGACCGGCCAGGATGGCAGGCAAGCGGTCACGTGACCTGGTCCCAGCAGCTTTCAAGCTACCACGCCTGAAGTTTCCATGACGCACCCGCTGCCGTCACACTGCCTCCCTTGTAAATAGTCAAATCTTTTCCGAAAGTGATTTTACCAAAGACGGTTTAAGTCCCCAAAGAACTGACAAATGACCTGGTATCTAGGAGGAGTAAAACAAGTATAGATAAGCCCCTCTCGTCCACACCCCACATCCTGGCCTCCTCCACTGAATATTTCCGTGGAGACAAAAGGGCAGGATCTTTAGAGATCGCTCTGGCTTGATTAGCATGCCGATCTGGGAGGCAGGCTTCTAGGTTCTCACCCAACTTTCTGGCTGCTATTCAAAGGGTTTAACAGTGCTCTTTGTCCATAGCGTAGTGTACAAAGCCCATCTAAAAATAGAACATTTTCAGGGTCCGGGTCGGGTGAGTGGATTGAGTGGCAATGGCTATATTGTACAAGGCAGATTACAGGCAAGTTACTCCGCGGTACTTTATATGCAGAGCTGTTCACACGCTTCGTCTGGTTTGGTTAAATAATGCAAACACATTTACCAGTGTACGTGGTTGTTTGTTTGTGCTCTGGAGAGCTTGCGTGTGTTTATGATGGAGAGATCTACAAGTTCTGTTCTTTGACAATCAAACAAAGCTGTCCCTAGTGAGGCCAGCAGTGGCGTTAAACAGTGTGGCCTACACTCCTGAGAACCGCTGATGGGACACTAGAGCGGTTGTTAAGGACAGGTTCCTGCTGCGCTGGCTGAGCTAAAAGATTTTTGCTGGAGGTGGGAATCATAAAGAGGCTCTGACAACCGGCGCCCCCCCCCCCCCCCCGGGTTTGGATGGAGCCTGTGGGAACCACATATGGGAAAGTTTGCCTGGCCAGGAGTTTCTCACCCTGAGACAGACTGCTTGCTCTTCCCTTCTCTCACTCCTTAGACTGGGTTGGTTCACCTCACCCCCACGCTGAGGTGACTGTCCTTGGAGACCTTGGAAGCAGGGATCACGATCACGGAGACTCACAAGAAGCCAACAGAGGGAGGTGCTCGGGATGTGAAATCAGAGTGTTATTTTCTGAGACGAAGATGCTGGGAAAGGGTGTTTGGAAAGCCCAAGCTGCCCCTCCTACCATAACTGAAAAGCGTTTCTGTATCATGGGGAGAGAGGAATTTTTGCATGCCTTTACATGTACATAAATAACCTTTAATTCGGTTTGGAGAGTTGCCCTCAGAAAAGACCTCAGTCATTCTGGCAGGTGAATTTCCTTCTAGGAGACAGAAGCCCAGAGCAGGGACAGTTCTTGGAGGAGCTGGGCCAGGAAATATGATAGAGAAGTTTTAAAAAACCCAGGCTGTCATTTTGGCAAACTCTTCCCCTACCCTTATTTTATGGCTTTAAATTGATAGGTGTTGGGTGAATTGGGTCTGACAGTCTGGCTGTACATATTGATACCCCTCTCTCCCTTGCTTATGTGGGGTGACTTTGAGAGAGTCATGCAAAGTTTTTGCCCAGCCCCCAACCCCAAATGCACATCCTTATCTATATGACAGGGGGGAACAGCTGAACAAGGCCTTTGGTGCTTGGTAAGAGAGTCGCAATAACCACAATGGGACCCTGTCAGCCTTCTAAGGCATAGTCTCTCTGTTCGATCTCTCTCAAAATAGATGTTTTAATTGTTAGCATCTATTGTCATCTGGAGAGGACATAGGGGACACACCTCTGGGCACCCCTGTGAGGGATTATCTAGGTTAGGTTAGCCGAGGTGAGAAGACCCACCTTAACAATGGGAGGCACCATTCAATGGGCTGAGGTCCGGCCTTGAATAAAGAGAAGAGGCTGTGCCTAGCAATCATCCCTCTCTGCTTCCTGACTGCCGACACAGTGACTAGGCAGCCTCCTCTTCAGCCACTGGTCCTCCCCTCACCATAGAGTTTGTCCTGGCCAACTGCAAGGCAGGAGAAGAAGGCTTTCCTTCTTCAAAGATCTTCTCATCAGTAGTTGTCACAGCAAAAAGAAAGTTCACACAGGTACCATCTCACACGCTGAATCCTGTGCACAAGTCTGGCTCCTTCTAAATATTTCATTTATTATTATGGTATGTAAATGCGGGTATGTGTGGGTCATGCCATGGCACATATGTGGAGAGCAGAGGACGATTTTTCAGAAGCCAGGTATTTCCTTCTGCCATGGATTCTGGGGATTGAACTCAGGTCAACAGTCTGGCATAGAAGTACTCTATCTACTGAGCGATCTCTCCAGCCCTTTGCCTCCTTTGACGTATCTCCACTGTCATTGTTATTGTTATCCTGGCTGTCCAGGAATGAATAAGAAAACATTAAATCAATCAATCCTTTCTTTATCACCAGCTCTACCGTAATAAGGGTTGATTTCTATTTGGAACTGACTTGAAAGATAGCATAAACCATTACCTTGGTCATTATGGAATTTCCTCAGTCTGACTTTTACTTGTCATGAAAAAGGAATTACGACTTTCCTTCAATAAGGCAGATTTTGGTTTACTTCCCTAAAAAGCCAGGAGAACAATGGAAATTTCATCTCTTGTCTGAAATGGAACATTCAAACCAATGAGAGAACACAATCAAATCAGGTCTGAGCAGGGTCAGTTCAGAAGGCACCTTGTATAGTTACGCTGTGTGAATAGCCAAGTGGCTTCCCAAAGGGATGGGCACAGTGCAAGACATACCCACCATGTTTACAAAGTTAGGGAGGTTCAAGGGAAAGTGCCATAGGAGGAAAATCAGACCACACAGCAAAATGCAAGGTGACTCTTGCCAAGGTTTGCTTCCAGCACTGGGTTCCAAATCTACCCTGCAAAGAAGGAGCGTTGTTACCATGACTTAGCTTTAGCGCTGTTACTATGACTTACATTGGTTGTTTTCACCTAGAGTTCACCAAATCCCTGCATCAGGTCATTGTTCTGGCAAAACACTGGAGAAAACGCCTCTTAAGGAAGGAAGGGTTTGTGTTGGCTCCCAGTTGGAGGATGCAGTTCATCAATGCAGAGAAATCACAGCCGTTAGAGCACAAAGCAGCTCAACGCATTGCAGAAAGATGAATTCTGGGCTGGCAAGAGGAGCCAGACAGTAAAGGTGCTTGCTGCCGTCACTAACAGCCTGAGTTCAATCTCTAGGATCCACAGGGTAGGAGGCAACCGACTCCGCAAGTTGTCCTATGACTTCCATACATGGGCCTTCTGCAAAGAAGGAGTGTTGGCACACACATGCTGACACACCCACACGTACACAAGTACATGAACACACACACACACACACACAAATAATAATAATAATAAAAATTTGAGAAATGAATTCTGGTGCTCATCTTGTTTATTTCTTTCCTTTTTATTCAGTGTAGGATCCCAGTCCACTGGATGGTGCTCCCATAGTCAGGGTGGGTCTTCTCTCCTCAGCTGAACCTCTCCAAAAACACTTTCATAGACACCAGAGGTTTGTCTGTAGGTGACTGAAAATCAGTCAAGTTGATCACAAAGAGTAACCATTATGGTCTCTATAAATAAAATCTCAACCAAATGTATAAATATTTTGGAACAGATCTATTTATAAAACTTTCACATCAATACACTTAAAAATCCTATTGAGCCAGGGTGCAGCACCATACGCCTTTAATCCCAGCACTCGGGAGGCAGAGGCAGGCAGAGCTGATTTTGAGGCCAGCCTGGTCTACAGAGTGAGTTCCAGGACAGCCAGGGCTACACAGAGAAACCTTGTCTCAAAAAAAAAAAAAATGTATTAAAAAGGCAATAAATTTTGAAAATTGTCCTAATTCCATTTTTACTGTCCAAATAATAATAATTGTTTGCTTTTTCCTCATGTGGGAAATATAAACAAAAATGAATCATCTTTTCTATCATAAGATTAAATAAGATAAAACTGCATTTTTAAAAACCGTAAAAAAGCCACTTGGCAGAAATTCAAATTCCCTCGGGGTCAGAACGTCTTAAAATAAGAATGTATGCTTAAGGTCACATCCTTTTCTCAAAAGTTGTATTCTGCTTTTTGGCTCAGCTATTTTGAGCCAGCCAGTTGAGAAAAAGTATGAGGCCAAGCTGTGGCCACTCAGAATGAAACACGGGAGCCGCTTGCACACAAATGGGCGACCTTGGGGAGACAGGGAATGGAGACAGCCATCTAAAAGCTAAAGAGATCAGCTGCCTCAGACACCAACCTTGTTGACACATTTTCTTAAACAATTTTTGACTCTGTGTGTGTGTGCACGTGTTTATGTTGTATTATGATCATGCGGAGGGGTGCCCATATATGTGGAAGTCACGTGTCTTTCTCAATATTTCTCCACCTTTTTTGAGAGCTTCGTATACGAGCACTATATCTACAACAGTCTAGCTCTTCCTCCTCCAACTATTCCTGTGTGCTTTCCTTCCCAAATTCAGATCCCTTCTGTAATTATTATCAGTGTGTGTGTGTGTGTGTGTGTGTGTGTGTGTGTGTGTATGTGTGTGTGTGTATTCACACCCTACTGAGTCCATTTACCATTGCTCATATGTACATGTGTCCAGGGCTGACAGCTTGGGATTGGACCATCTATCTGGGACCTCATCCTTGGAAGAGACTGATTCTCCTCTTAGCAGCCATTGGCCACCTATAGCTCTTCATCTAGGGCTGGGACTTTGAAATACAGGGTCTCTCATTGAACCTAGAACTCACGCTTTAGCTAAACTAGCAGGTAAGTAAACTCTGGGATCTACGTGTCTCTATTTCTCTTATGCTCTGGTTACAGACATGCACAAACCACACCTGAGTTTTTAATATGGGAGCTGAGGTTCCAAACCCAGGTCCTCAAAGTTGCCTGGCAGACACTTTACTAACGAGCTATCTCTTCAGACTCCAGGCTTTCTTTACATCTTTATCTTAGATGTCTAGCCTCCACCATTATGAGGCAATAAATTTCAGCTGTTGAAGTCACATGACACTTGGCTGTGGCAGCTCTTACAGATGAATGTGGTGGCCTTGACCAAGATGTAAGGTTTGTGTAGGTAAATCGAGCGTGTGTGTGTGTGTGTGTGTGTGTGTGTGTGTGTGTGTGTGTGTGTGTGTTGAACTTCTCTCTCCTGTCAGTAAATTCATAGTTTTACCTGCATGTCGTTTTCCTTTTCTGTGTCGTTGGTCAGATGGTCAGGTGTAAAGAATTGGGAAGTGGTGGAAAGAAGGGAAATGGAGGAATTGAGGACAGGAGAAGAGGAAGCAAAGAGGAGGCTGAGACTGAGCCACGGAAGAAGAGCAGACACACAGAAAAGCAGCCCGCATGGGAGCAGAAGCTACTTGAAACTGAGATGGCATGAAGAATAAGAACTACAGAGTATTTAACAAGATCACCCCAAATCTTCAATTTGTCTGTTTCCTATAAGGAAGACTTTATTGCTCACTTGTGGCCTCTTGATAAACTCAACCTTTATCTTCTGAAGATAAATTAGAATATTATCATTACGGTTGTGACTTACTGGGTATTTATAACCCCCAGGCTCATCTCACTGCCACATTATGTTTGCACTGGGGAAATACTATTTTTTTTCCGTAGTGGATCTAAGTAGTGTAAATGCATTTGTATTAACATTAAAAATATGGCTGAACTAATTAGTCAAATAGGACTTGTCACTCAAAGGCATCTCATTACACATTATTATAATAAGTATTTCCCAGTGACTCTGTGGTTTTGAATTGGTTGAGAAACACAGTAAGGACAGATGCCAGTATAGGAAAATAAATTATGCCTCAAAGCTAAACTGCTTATATTTTATTGTGTGTATATATGTGAGTGTGTGTGTGAGTGTGTGTGTGTGTGTGTGTGTGTGTGTGTGTGTGTGTCTATGTGTCTGTGTGTGTTTGTTGGTTGGGGTTTTAGTTTTTTGTGTTGACAGGATCTCTTGTAGCCCAGGCTAGCACTGAACTTGCTATGTAGTCAAGGCTGACCTTAAACTTCTGATCCTCCTGCTTCTACCTCCAAAGTGCTGGAATTATAAGTGTGTGCTGTCTTAACCAGTTTATGCAGTGATAGGAATCGAACCCAAGGCTTTGTGCATATTAGGCATGCACCCTACCAACTGAGCTGTATCTTCATCCCTGTCACTTGTTTTTAATGATGGCATAATTCAGTCTGTGGTTATATGCCCTTGTGTATACTTTTGTCTCTTAAGGAGAGAGTGTTTGGTTCTAGCCTCTGAGATACTCTAGCCTCAGTGAATTTTAGAGAAATGCATATTTTTTCTTTTTTAATTTAAAGTAAAATTCTTTATTGATTCTTTAGAAATTTCACTTTCTACACCCCAATCCCACTCATCTCCCAGTCCCTCCATATCCACCCCTTACCCCTACAGTATGTCCCACAATTAATTAAAAACAAACAACCAAAAAAACCCCACCTCACTCCTCCAACTTTCCAACACCCCTTCATTCATCCTGGTGGCATCAGGACCTGTGGTGTGTCACGCAGTACACCCCTTTTGAACAATCAGCCCCACCCACAAAATGTTCATTTCATTTCAAGAGGTTCAAGGTCTCTGGCTTCTGGCACACTATCATCATTGGACCCGCATTAAAACTCCTCTCGAATATCCTGATGTTGTCCCTAGTCATGGAGATTCTGAGGTTATATTCTGCAGGACCTGTCCCTTTAGGTGCTCTAGCAGGTCATAGATGGGCAGCTGTTAGGATGGCCCATCCCCAGGCCCAGGTCTGGGTGGTAGCTGAGCTAGTTGGTCCAGACCATTGGGACCATGCCCTCAAGTGAAGGGCAGAGCCAGTTCTCCTAGGCCCATGCCATTGAGGCCAGCTTTCCCATGCCTATAGTGCAGGGTGGGGTCAGCTCTCAAATGGGAGGGAGGAGGTGGTGGTGCCAGCTGTCCTGCTATAGTGTCCAGTGAGGGGCAGGGCAGGCTATCCCAGGGCCAGTGAAGGACAGGGCTGGTCAGCACTGCTCTTAAATTTCAACATGCATGGTTCCTATGACCCTCACTGGCAGCACAAGCCATGAACATCATGAGCCCAGACAACACAGTGGCAGCACAGACCTTGGACACCAACATGGCCACAGGATGCAGCCTAGACTCCAGGTATTGCTGTGGCCTCTGGCGGCACCACAGATCACAGACATCACAGACCCTGACTGTGTTAAGATGGAAGATCCAGACATGGTCTCATGCAACATCCCAGGCTTAGATGTCACCAGGGCCCCAGGTGGCAGTGTAGCCCACCCAGACTGGCTACCACCTCAGCAGAGTATCCCTTGGACACCAATATTGTCCCAGGTAGCAACAGCCCAGACCCCTGGCATCAGCATGGCCTTTGATGGTATCAGGAGCCACAGACATCAACTCAAACCCACCCTGGCTGTAGTAGAACCATGGACCCAGACATTACCCCTCCCCACAGCCCAGGCTCAGATGTCACCATGGCCACAGGTGGCAGCACTGGCCATCCAGATTTGCATGGTCCTTGGAGACCAACATGTACTCAGGTGTTTGACCAGAACCCAGTCATCTGCACAGCCTTCAGTGATTATTGAAGCCTTGGACAACAACACAGACCCTGGCTGCTACAGGGGCATGGACCCAGACACAGCCCCTGGCAGCAATCCAGGCCCCATGTCATCCTGTCTCCAGGGTGTCAGCACATCCCGTAGACGTCACAATGGCCACAGATGGTGACCTACACCCTGAGTAGCAACACGGGTTATGGACATCAACATAGACCCTAGCTGTAGCAGACCCAGATATGGCCATAGGCAGCAGCCCAGGCCCAAATGTCACTCTGGTCCAGGGTAGCAAGCAGGCCACCAACATCGGCCCATTCCTCACAGCCCCTGCTTCTTCAGAACTGCTTCTACAGCACACGGATAGTTCCTCTTCTCTTCCTCTGCCATTTCACCACCGTAGACTTGCTCATCATATTAACACCCAACTGCCTAAAGGCACGTGGATATTTCAGGCAGGCATGAGTACCCAGGCTGCCCCATGGGTATATTTCCCCCACCTGCCTGAGCTTCACGGCATGAGGGGGCCTGTGAATCAAGAAATGCATTTCTTTTGTTACAATTTTGTAAAACTGCGTTGGGGATGTGATGGTTAATCTCCATTATCAACATGATTAATTTAGAATTAATCACCTGGAAGACAAGCCTCTGAGCACCACCTTTGTGAGGGATTATCTTGATTAGGTTAGTTGAGATGGAAAGAGCTGCCATTGGCACCTTTTCCTGGGCTGGGACCCTGAACTGAAGAAGGATAAGCATGCACCCTCATGTTCCTGACTGTGGACACATTGTGACCAGCTCCTTAAGCTTTTCAGATGATGAACTGTAACCTCAAGCCAAAAATAGCCTCTTTCTCCCTTCGGTTGCTTTTGTCAGGGCATTTTATCACAGCAACAGAAAAAGAACTATGGCAGGGGTGAGGAGGAAGTATGATCCCTCTCCTCACTATTAGAAAAGTATTTGACATGAGAACCATCTTCCTTCAAACTCTGCTTTTGAACCTCCTCAGCTCTCCAAGGCCTGATACCAACAGAACTGCCCCTATCCCCACCCCAGGGAAAGCCTGAAGGCTTCTGATAGGAAGTTCTTGTCTTGACTGGCTGGTGGTGTGTGCTCCAACCCCAGCCTCCCTCAGCCCCAATACACTCCCTGCTGCTGACCCTTTGGTTCAAGCTTCTCACCAGCCCTTTGGCCTCCCCAGCTCCCGAGATGCTTCCTGAGTGTCACTGAACTGTGGCTCAGCTTCTGGCCAAATGTGGATTGTCACCTGCCCAGCTCAGGCTCCTGGAACCCAGGGTGGCCCTGTGCTCTTCCAGAGGAAACTGTGACTCGAAGACCATCTGAAATGCCTCTGTCAACAGTACGATGCTTAAATGGAGTAATGGGATAAACATTCAATGCCTGCGGTGAAAAGAAGAGAGAGCCAGGAGGGAAGGAGGGAAAAGAGAAGGGAGGGGAGAAAGGGGAAGATAGAATATACTTCAAACACAGTTGCTACATCTTGGCAATATGTTCTAAAACCAAGAAGAAAGACAGCTAAGTAGCAGTTCTGTTTTGCCAGTTTGTAAGTACTCTCTCTGACCCCAACTGTTGCCTTAAACCAAACCACTTCTGTGAAGACCACTCTTATGCATAGATGAATTGTTCCTGATGGGAACAGTGCTCAAGAAATGGAATTTTTCGAGGACATGCAGACCAGCTCAGGGAACAGGGCAAGAAGCCAATTTCAGATCAAAGATGGTCTAAAGGTCCACTGTCCAGCTAATTTTTTTGATTGTGTCAGGACAGTAGGATTCCACATTGATCTTCACAGTTTCCTGGTTGTTTTGAGGGTCCACATATTCCAGAGCAGTCTGCTCAACTGCCCCTGAGTCTGCTTGTCTGCTTTCCTGCTTGTTCTATCTTGCCCGAGGGAATGAAAAACAGAGAAGCAACACTGACTGGGTCTCCCAGGTGACAACGTTTGCCTTGGTTCCTGTGGAAAACACACTGTTGAATGTGTGCTTCTACAGTATGGAGGTGAAGTCCCCTCTACCTGCCAGTGTTGACCCCAGCTTCGTCCTTCTCTCCTGCCACCCCACCTGCTAGTGTCTGTTGAGAGGGGTTTTAGGAAGTGGGGTCTATGAAAAGAAGGAAGTCATTGTCTGTGTCTTTGAAGGGTGTATCTTATCCCTGGCCCCTTCTTGTCTCTAGTTTTCATAAGGTCTGCTTACTCCCACCATGCCCTTCTGCCATGATGTTTCTGCCTCACCACAGGGCCAAAAGCAATAGAGCCAGCTGTTGTGAGCTGAGTCCCTGGAGATCATGAGCCAAAGGAAATTCTGTCTTTTAAGTTGTTTGTCTCGGTGATTTTGTCATAGCAACAAAAGGTGTGTCTGTCTGTCTCTGTCTCTGTCTCTGTTTCTGTCTCTGTCTGTCTCTCTGTCTCTCTCTGTCTGTCTGTATCTCTCTCTCTCTCTCTCTCTCTCTCTCTCTCTCTCTCTCACACACACACACACACACACACACACACACACACACACACACACCATGCCTATCTAACCCCACAACAATTCCTTAGCTCAACTACTTGTCCCAGGGGTGAGCCCCTCAGGTAGTGTCTGCTCTTGAGGCCTGCGATCTCTCTATTGCTCAGAGTCTCATTCCTCAACTTCAGTGAGCACATAAACTGAAGTGAGCATCCTAAGATGAAGAATCTGCTTCTTATGGGACTTCGGAACTAGGGTCATGAGGTTATAGTTCTCTCTGGTCAGCTTTAGAATAGGAGACATAAAGTCAAGAATTTCATGCAAATTCTGTGAGCACTGTTATCTTAGAAGGGGGAAAAAAGCCAGTCCTTGCCAAACAAGTTGCCAAAGAGAAGCCAAAACAACCCCCAGTGACTTCTGGTTTGGTTTTAGATGCAGAATAAGGCTTACCGGAGTCTCTGACATAAAGAATGATGGGCCATTCATTGGGGAGAAGGAGACATAAAGATTGATTCCTGGGCACTAAGTTACATTAGGTAAGAGCAGAGTTTCTGACATTGCTATAGTGACTGTAGAAACAATCTGTACTGATGCACTGCAGAAGCTCCAGGAATTGGGTTTGAACGTTTGTACCGCCCTGAAATGATAAATACTCCAGAAGCCAGATAGTTAAGCCCAGTTAAATATCAGACAGTGCAAACCTACATTAAAACACCAAATGGCACCCTATTCATATGTACAATATTTGATGTATCAATTAAAATTATTTTCATAAGAGATGACGGATTTGGGCACAGTGGCACATTCCTGTAATCCTAATACTTGAGAGTCAGAGGCTGGAGGATTGCTGTAAATTCGAGGCCAGCCTGACTCAGTGAGTTCAGATCAACCAGGACTACAGAACGAGCCCTGGTCTCAGGACCCCTGCACTTGCTGTACCTACCTGCAAAAGACTGAGGCCAGTCAACAGTCTAGCTCTGATCAAGAATGTCTCCATGAGATTCCCACCCCTACCTGAGGAACTGTTAACTGTTGATCATGGCTGGGGGAGGGGAGTAAGCTTTCTTTAAGGGTGTGGTCCCAGGTGGCTCCCATACTCAGGCATATTTGGGGAACACAAATTAGACTGAGTGGGTTATTAAAACAAAAGAAAATGAAGACATGAAATTAGAGGGAATGAATCCAGGAAGAGTTAGGAAAAAAGTGTGTGGGTGAATATAATCAAAATATACAATATATTTCTCAAAAAGCAAATCACCATAACCTTATGATTCTCTCTCTCTCTCTCTCTCTCTCTCTCTCTCTCTCTCTCTCTCTCTCTCTCTCCCTTTCTCCCTCCCAGGTTAGTTTGTGTTACCTGGAATGAAAGGAACCTTGTGTAACGCATACACTTTGACATGGTTCTTACAACACGTCTGTGACACATTTCTTATCTCCACTTTACAGATGATTGAGTTGGTATTAGTTGCCAAGGCCCTCCCCATCATACTTTTCAGAGAATGGCATTTGACCTTGAGTGCTTTGATCTCTAAAGCCCAGGCTTTTTCCTGTGAGTCCCTGACAGCAAGATGAATGTTCCCCTTGGTCTCAGAGACACACAGAGTTGTGAAAATCCGAGGGTGACTGAAGTTCTAGACTCCATAAGCAACACTGGCCACTGGGCTCTCCTGCTGACAGGTTACCAGGTCCTGTGTGTTATGCCTGCCACTCCCTTCTTCCTGGGGTTGTAAGTTTCCCAGAGGAGTGGCAACTCTTTGCAAGGAGTGAGTGTGCACTTTTTCTGTTTTCTGCCTATGGGAGGCTGCATTCTGAAGTGCATGACTGGCCACAGTGCAGCGTCTCCTCTTACACGGAATTCAGAACAGGACCTCCACAGGAGGACCTATCCAAAGCTTGTCAGTGTCTTCTTTTTCACAAACAGAGTCAGCCTGTTCCCCTGGAAACAGCTGCCCTGATCAGCTGACTCCTCCACTGCTCTCCAAACCTGCTGGAGAGGTGGAGATGCTGCCCAGGAGGGCCTGTGCCTGGGTCCGGAAGTGCTCCCAGGCTCCCATCTGGCCCAGAGGCCAGTCCTTTGATCTTTAAGCACAAAAACCTGTTACAAGTCAGGATCTGGCCCTGGTTCCCAGGTTTTCCTAGTGACCAGCGGCCATTAAAGACTCACTTGGGGCTTGCTGTAGAATGGAGAGCTGTGATCCTGAATGCAAGTGCTGCAGGCTGCATTGTCCACGCTGCAATCCTTTCTGAGACCCAGCAGAGCTCCTCAGAGATAGCGAAGACTTTCCTCCTTACCTGTGTGACAACTCAGGTGACCATTTCATGTCTCCTGGAGCCATCATGGCCTGATCAGTAATTACAGCCTGAGATTCTCCCCCCCACCCAGTCCCCTCACGGTCTTCACTGTCCATTCCAGAGGGCAAGGTGAGAGAAAAGGGCCTTAATGTCAGGCTACTCACCTCAGGAGTGTCCACATAAGAGTTCTACAAGAATTCATTTCAAGGTCAGGGAGATCACTAAGCAGGTAAAAAGAGTAAGGACCTGAGTTCCTATCCCCAGAGCCCACTGAAAAACTGGACAAATGGTGGGTGCATCTATAATCCCAGAACCCCTAGGGGAAGATGGGACATGGAGAAAGGAGAGGTCCTGGAAGTTCTTAGGCTAGCTAGCCTGGCTAATCCAGCAGAAAAACAATATGGAGATCCTGTCTAACATGAAAGAAGAGAGACTTG
The DNA here is from genome assembly GCF_903995425.1 of Onychomys torridus. NCBI lineage: Eukaryota > Metazoa > Chordata > Mammalia > Rodentia > Cricetidae > Onychomys > Onychomys torridus. The sequence continues at coordinate 21,879,136 of NC_050448.1, forward strand.
TCCTTTGGCCTTCATGTGTATGTCATGACGTGACATATGTGATCCTGCATTTGCACACACAAATGGACACACACATACAACATATGAAAGGATGAGTTTCAAGAATAGAGGATAAAATACTGAATGAAAGTCCCGGTGCTGCATCAAGAGAGGAACGGAAGGAAAGGGGAATCCCTTCTCTACACAAAAGATGACAGCTAATAAAGTAGGCAGAGGATCTGTTTACTTAACACTGTTTCACAACACTCAAGTCAACGTTTGGGTCAGCTGAGGATCAGGACAGGCTAATGTCATCGGTGAAAGATGGTGGGGAAACAGGTCACTCACAAGTCTTAAATTTTCAAATAGCAAAGGGTTGAGGTGTAACTCATGGGATAGACTGTCTCCAGAGCATGTGGGAGGCTCTGGACTTAGGCTCCACACTGTCAACAGATAAACACACTAATTAATCAATGAAAAATCAGCTATCAAGTCAGGTCATGGTGGCATACCTTTAATCCCAGCACCCAGCGGCAGAGGCAGGTAGATCTCTGTGAGTTTGAGTCCAGCCTGGTCTACAGAGTGAGTTGTAGGACAGCCAGGGCTATAAAGAGAAATCCTATCTTGAAAAAAAATCAGCTCTCAGCTCAACAACTATTTTTCAAGAGGAAAATACACCTTTGCAATCATAATTTGAGTATTATTGGAAATATCACCAATGAGAAACAGTGATATCATTAGTTCCCCTGTTAGGATGCATTATGAAATACACAACAATGTCCCCTATTAACTTTTTGCCCCAAATTAAAACAGCTATAATTACCAGAAAATAATTTTACAAATTAAAATTGTTGACATTCTGCCAAGTAAATGATCAGGGTATTTCACTAAAGAAAGAAATGTCATGAAATACAAACAATTCTGAAGAGTTAATATGTGTCACTAAGTGTAATGTCCAAGCCCTCCCTGGATCTGGGGTTCTAAAACAAATGTAACGCAAGACAGAAGACATCCAATGCTTCACTGCAGTAAACAATTTACCGTCTATTACCACATTATATCACCACATTCTATAATGTGGTGTTGGAAATCTCAAATATACACAAAGAAATTTATTTTTAAAATAATATAATTTCAAAAATACTAAGTACTGGGAAGATATCTGAGGGTGAAATTATTTGCTGCCAAGTTTGATGACCTGAGTTCAATCCCCAGTGTCCACATGGTGGAAGGAGAGGACAGATCTGCCAAATTGTTCTCTGATCACCACAAACATGCCATAGCACACATGTGGACAAGAGGCACACAACATTCATAAATGTAAAACAGTTAAAATACTCATTAATGATCATGTTTTGAATATATTAGGTTAAATAAAAAATTGTTCAAAATTTTATGTGATCCGGGTATGGTGGCGCACACCTTTGATCCCAATACTCAGGAGATAGAGACAGCCCTTGAATTCAAGTCCAGCCTGGTCTAAATAGCAAGTTCCAGACCAGCCAGGGCTACATAGTGAGACCTTGTTTCAAGCAAACAAACCAACCAACCAACCAAAATTTTTTCAGTGTATGAAAGGCCAGGCATGGGTGATATAGGACTGTAGACCTAGCATTTGGAAGGTGTAAGCACCAGCCTGGGCTACCTAAGACTCTGTTTCAAGACAGAAAAACAAAACAAACACAAACAAACAAATAACAGAGAAAATGTATAGAGTACATTTTTTTGTCCATTAGAGACACTTCAGTATAGGACACAGATTGGGTAACATTAAGAGACATTGCACATCTTAGAGGTGTTGCTGAGGCTGTGGAGTACATTGTCTTTAGAGGTACAACTCAAAGATCTTCTTGATGAAGTTGCTGGGACATCTGTAATTTACTTGCAGATGATTCAGAAATAAAATTATGCAAATGGCATGTGTAAAGTATGTGTGTGCACGTGTGTAGAGAGAGGGAGTCACAGGACCCAACTGAAGCAGAGTGTTAATGATGAGTGTAAGCACACTGGATTAATGCACAGCTTTCTGGAGGGTTTGATTTTTTTTCAAAATAAAAGTGTTGCATGAAGCACTGAAAGAATAAAGGAAGGAGAGCATGTGAAACGCGCTGAATTTCACCTTTTGTTTGAATTAAACACCTGGGTAGGTCTTCTAAAACAGTGAGAGAGAAGTTTCCAAGTTGGACAGACTGAACCTGGAATGTGTGGAGGTAAAGGGGTTTACACTCTTCATGTTTCAACTTCTGAGAAACATTTCTAAACAAAAACAAACAAACAAAATAAACCATTGTGTGCTGATGGGGAGATGGTTCAAAAGTTGAGCACACTTCCTGTGTGGGAGGGGGACCTGAGTTCAAATCCCTGAAGCCATATAAAAACCCCGTGAGTTTGTAAGTGCCCTTGCAGGCACAGGCATTGTCAGGGCCTGCTGGCTGCCAGGCTGCTTGCCTGGTTCAATAAGAAATCTACTCTCTGTGATACAGTGTGGAGTATCAGAGCAGAGCACCTGACACCTGCAGACGTATAATACACATGTACATATATGCACACAGACACATATAGAAGTAATGGAAAAAATGACCATTTTGTGATCAAATGAATTAGGAAGCTGATGACTATTCTGTAGTTTTTTTTTTACAAAATCACAGTGAATGTTATTAGCACGCTAAGTTTCTAAGGGAAGAAATGCATTGAATTTTGTCTAATGTCACAATTTCTGAACTTGTTTGATGGTGGGATCCAATTTTAGGAAAATTATTCCCATTATATTCTCATTAATAATGTTTCCTAAAATAAATGTAGAAAAGCCTTGATTCAGTATAGTCCCCCCACCACCTGATTTTTTTCTTATTACTATTTTTTTCTAGAGATAGGGTCAGACTTGCTGTCCTCTTGCCTCAATCTTTTGTGCTGCAGGTGTGTGTGGCCACACCCAGTGACACAGAGTCCTAGAGTCCTTGATTGTCTCAAGGTCACGGGGAAGGTTGGGCTGAGAGCTCAGCATAGGGAGCAGTGGTGAGCAGAGAAACAGAAACGATCCCTAGGAAGACTGGAAATAGCTCACATCATCTCAACTGAAGAAAATCCATATTTCAGCCCATTTATAGACTTCCTACATATAGGATCTGTTTTGCAAACATGACACCTTTGTTTATAACCATAGAGACATATGTTGTTTGCTCCTAATGTCGTACAGTGCTCAAGAGAACGAAGTGCCTTCTCTATGAGCTACTAACTTGGGTTTTATCCTGTGGTGCGGACAAAATATTCCACGGAACTGTGATAGAATCTCACTGTCTGAAGTGACACTGTTTACTCTGGCTGTTGTGATAGGCTGAGAAGGGGAAACCATGTTTTATTGCTTTACAAGCCAACCCTGCTAAGAACGTACATCTGCTTTAAAACCACTCAATTGCTTCTCTAGTGCCCAAGCAGATTTGCTCTGGGCTCAGGCAGTTATTAAAGGGAGCTCTGTCACTCAAGTTTGCATTCCTAGGGGGAATGCAGCCTGGGTGCAGGGCAGGCTGGGCTCAGTCAACAGATGTCTGTTATAGACGCAGCCTGCTCCTGCTCCGCCTTCCTCACAACTGAGGATGAAAACTGAAGGAGTTCCCTTCCCTCTGTGGCTTTTATCTCGCTGGTTAATAGGGTAGGGTGTAAAAGGAAGCAATTCTTTTAATAAATCCAGACAGCACATAAAACAGGAGAAGCGGGAAGAAAATTTCAGTGCAGGGGGTTTCCTTCGTTTACTATATTTAATTGGGATTCCACACATGAATGAAAGAGAGAAGAGGCTTTCTCTCAGGATGATTGAGAAGTGCTTCCTGGGTGCAGGGGCATTTCATTTTTAAGACAAGACAAGGCTGGCCTTGACCTTGAACTTCAGATCCTTCTGCCTCTGCCATTCAAGTGCAGGAACTACTGGCATGTACCACCATTCGTGGTTTATAGGCTGGAGATCACACCCAAGGCCTGTGCAAGCATGGCACAAACTCTACCAACTGAGCCACATCTCAGCAGGGGTCTTTTTAGTGTGCAAATTAGTTGGAGTCTGCGCCATTAGGAAAGTTTCCTGAGCCCAGTACAGGCCAATGTCTAGAGACAATGTTCATCGAAGAGGATGATGGTCTTGATGGGTAGGCCTTGTCACATTCTCTTCTGCACAGGTCCTCAGCCTTGCACCTAAAAGTCACTCCATCACTGGCCCGGACCCTTCCCAAGTGAACACCTTTTGGTTAACGGGAAGAGCCAGTTCTCTTATTTGTCTACACCCAGCCCATCTTCAGTTCTCTCCTACTCACTTGATTCCCTGCACTCAGGCTAGTGAGAAAAACAGGGCTGAGTGGGGGCCCTGTCTGGAGCACGGGTGTCTTCGGAAGGAGCCTCCAAGTGCCCTCCTGAGACAGTCAGCGGAGGAATGGGGGGAGGGAGAGGCGGCCCTCTGCAGCAAGACACCAGTGTGTTTTCCTTCCCAACCCCCTGCCCCTTTGGAGAGCAGGACATCATGTCCTGCCTCCTCTGGGAACATGTGCAGCCTTTGCGTCTTTGACCTCTGGCCCAGGTCATTTCCTCTGGGTGATGGCGCCCATGCTCCATCTGACCCAAAGCTTTAGGGGCCACTGTGATCCTAACTGCCCTCTGGACCATGTTCTCTTTGATGTAGAAATGATGTGTCCAGACATGAGCTGCTCTTTCAGCCCTGACGCGGAGCAGGGGAAGCCGTCAGCACAGTGCCGCTCTCCTCAATCCCAGATCTGGGAAAGGCCTTGGTAATTGTAACTGGGATTCTTGTTATAGCAACAGATCGGACTCAAACTGCATGAGTAAGAGAATAGATGGCATATTGAAGACCCCAGTGCTGGTCTCCACACATCAAGCTGCCAGTCCGAGGTGAATATGAAGTGTTCAAGCGGCCCTTGCCTCTGCTGTTTAGCACTACCCTCAATAGTCTTCATCAGCTAAAGAGCACAGTCTCGTGTTTGGCATGATATCCTGTCTGCCAGCAGAGCAAGCAAGGTCTTCCCCAGTAGCCTTAGAGAAGGCTTCGCTTCCTCCAGAGGTACATGCAAAACACACCACCTCTCTGGGCAGCCATCCAGTTAATGTACCCCCCTTCCCACCCTTAACAGACCAGGGGACCTTCCAAGAGGAGCAGAGGGACCCATGGAAAAAGAGCATGATGACACATAGCATGTTAACCAGCTTTCTTCTCTCTCACAAAGCCCCTGAGAAGATGGAAAGGAGGAAGGTGGATGGGCGTGGGTTTCAGAGGCATCAGCCTGAGGCTACTGGGCCCAGTTGCTTCAGGGCTCCTGGTTGTACAGACCCCCACAGCAGAGGCACAGGGGAGAGAGGATGCCTGCTTACCCCAGGGCAACAGAGAAGCAATAAGGCAGAAAAGAAGGGCCAGGGTTCCATACGCCCTTCCTTCAAGGATGCACTTCCAAAAAGATCTAGCTTTCTCTCTAGCCGCCCCCCCCACCTCTTAAAGGGCCTCCAAATCCAATAGGAACCATGCCTTCACCATATGGCCCATGGGGGACATTTAAGGTCCAAATTGTAACACATGAACAAATTTGACTGGTTTGTACTTTCCCTCAGGTTCCTTTTCCTTCCCCCAAAGTATGTAAACCTAGTGTAAATTGTAACATATACTTATACATAAATGTAATGTAAATGTAAACTTAGACTCACAATCTCAAGCGAGACCAACTACCTGAAAATAAAATACTCATGATGAATTTGATGATGACTTCGTGTCCTTGATATCAGGGACCCCCTACTTGTTGGTTGAAGTAGGCTTCCAACTTTCCTGAAGGCAGCACTGTGAAAACATTGACTCACACAACCTCCTTTAGGAGCTCTCTGCCTATAAAACCCTTATCTAGTTGGGAAATTTACATTATACCAGTGGATCTTGAATGTCGTCATGAAATAAGGAATTCAGATCAACAGATGAGTGTAGCCGACTACTGTGAACTTTAAAAATATGCTAATGGCCATCCCTGTGCAAAGATATTAGCCTATGCTCTTTCTGTGACATATGCGTATGTGTTTGGAGTCTATTTTTGTAATGGAGTAAAAAACTCAGCTCCAAAAATATCACTCTCCCCTTTGACATTCATCAGTGACAGCAATCATGTCAGGGAGTGTGAGCAAACAGAAGACACACAGGCTTGCCTCCTCAAGCAGAGCTTCAGGTTTCGTTTTAAAACAATAGGCTAAACATCCTGATTCCCTGGGCCTAATTGTAATGATATTCCAGATCAAATTCCTATTACTGAGTGGTGACCGTGTTCACCTAATCTAATTCATCTTTGCAAACCTAGAGTCTTAAGAAATGTGATAAGGCAAATAGCTAAGCCAGTAAAATGGTTGCCTGCAAGCCCAGGACCAGGGTTCAAGCATTGGAACCCATTTAAAAGTCAGGCAGAGTGACACGTGTTTGGAACCCTGGTGCTGAGCCAGTGAAGATGAAGGCCTGTGGTTCACGGACTGCACAGGCTAGGCTCCTTTGTGAGTTCCAGGCCAGTGTGAGATTCTACCTCAAAAAACATGGTGGAAGGCACCAAAGACTGACACTGTAGGTTGACCGATGCCTTCCACATTTACCCACCCCCACAAACAAGGCCACATTTGAATGAAAAGTAAAAATTACCAAAATGGTTGTAGACATGTATGAATCTGTCAAAGAATAAAAAACAATTTTGTGCACACATATAAAAACACATGGGGGGTGGGGAGGGGAGAAAGCTAGTATGATGGACATCTTGAAAACCTCAGCACTTGGGGGTGGGGAGGCTGGGACAGGAGGATTACTGCAAGTTCAAGGCCAGCATAGGCTACAGTGAGAGACTTGGCCAAAATAAAGAAAGAAAGGAAGAAGAAGAAAAAGAAACAATTGTAAAGTCCATAGGAGGGCTTTCAGGAAAACAGAGATTTGGATAGACGGTTGAGTGGGAGGAAGGACATTGGTAGACAGATGAGTGTCTCCTCTTTCCAAAAACAAAACAAGTAAATAAAAATGTTACTGGTTCTATGTTGATATTAGCAAATTTTCTTTAGAAAGAAGGCCCCTTTTACCTCAGTATAAATAAAAAAGTTTAATGAGCACAAAGCAAATCCTGATAACCATTATTATGGTGACAATAAATCAGAACGCCTATCTCAAGGTAGCTTGCTTTTGAATGGTCTCTTTTGCTCCTCCAGAGACTCAGTGGTGGGTAATTTTCTCTGCATACCCGAAGGTCTGCTTGGAGGAGTCTTCCACAGGCACGCACTGAAGCTAAGGCTTCATCTTCCAGGGAGGACTGTGAACTGGAGTCAATTGACAGGCTGAACTATCTGCGCTCAGTTTCTCAAGCCTTCTTCTACAAGGAGCAGGCAAATCCGAATCGGAATGTGGCTTTCCTTCCTGGGGAGACTTGATGGGGAGATGTTCTCACTGGAGCTCGGGTTTCTGTATCTCATAGGATCTATGGACCATTTGTTGGAAACTAAGAACTCTTGAAGCAAGAGCGCTTCTCCCCTTTGCCCCTGTGCCTCAGAGCGTCCCCTGCTGCTCCTCCGTTTGACCCCACTTACACTCTCAAGCTTGAACTTGAACTGTCCAGGGCTTCTGTTGTACATTCCCCTGTGCGCTCTACTTATTTCTCAAGCATTCTTTCCCGAGTCCACCACTAGAATTCCTCTAGCCTCCAGCTCTCAAAGCTGACTTTCCTCCAGGGGTGTCCTCGGCCTCTGGGAGTCCCTGTCCTCGCCTGCCTACTCCCGCCCACTCCCACGTTCTACTTCTTATGTCTGCATGGGTAGCTCCAACTCCATGGCTCTCATGCCCTCTCAGTTCCTCACCTCTGGAATTACATGGCTCTGTCTTAGGTGCCCACATCCACCTTGAAATCCTGACGACGTGCATCCTTTATTGGTACACAGCTGGTCTACACCCTGTGCCTAGAATGTGAAAGCCAGCCCCAGCCTGAGCCAATCAAGAACCTACACCAAAAGAGCAAACGTCCCAGTGCTTTCCTCGAGATGCTTGAGCTGAGGTCTACGGGGAGGAAAAGGGCATTTTTCTCTGTGAGGAGACCTTCATTGTAAGGAGAAAAAGAGGAGCAACGGCCAAACACACACGGGGCAGAGGAAGCCAGGGCAAGAGCAACAATAAGAGAGAAGAAGTAACACTGAGTGAAGGCTGCAAGAGGCAGCATCCTAAGACGAGGGACGTCTTCAATAGAAAACAGGAAGAAGGGAGAGCTCCACAGCACAGGGAAAGTGTGAGGACAGCACAGGTACCTGTATAACTCATTCATTCGTTCGTTCATTCATTCGTTCATTCACCCACCTAACTGAAAGTCAGAAATTATTCTAAGGCCAGCAAAGAGAATAATGAATATTTTAATTCTTGTTGTCTCCCTCTCTCTCAATCCCCCCCACCCCCGTGTGTGTGTGTGTGTGTGTGTGTGTGTGTGTGTGTGTGTGTGTGTGTAAATGGGGCTATCGTAGCAGAAGAAACTAAAAGAGTGGGTTGGAACAGCCAGCCCTGAAAGCAGATGTTTGCTTCTTTCAATTTCAATGACATGCACTCTCCACTTCCTGAGGAAAGGGCAGACTGCTAAATTTCAGGGCCTGATATTCACTTACATATTTACAAACTAATGCGAGTTGACATCGAGTTAAATATGTACCACCACGTGACTTCCTGCCATATTCCAAAGGAATTCACAGCAATAAAGTAGGTATTTTGTGAGCCCATACACTGTGGGTCCACTCCTGGGCCCCACTGCTTTCTGTGACCAGCGCGGGACCAGAAGACAAAGCAGGTTGAGAAGGAAGATGGGCAGAGGTGGCAGGTGAAGAAGAGCAAGGGAGGAAGGGGAGGAGAGGAAGAGCAAGAATAAGAACAAGAAGACAAGGGGTGGGGATTTAGCTCAGTGGTAGAGCACTTGCCTAGCAAGTGCAAGGCCCTGGGTTCAATCATCAGATAAAAAAAAACAAAAAACAAAAAAGACAAGCAAGGCATCCTTGCCTGGTGGGGTGAACACATAATTCCAGCCTGGACTATGCTTATAGCAGGACCTTGTCTCAAAACAACGAAGAAGATGACCTGCAAGCCTGGCCTACTTTCATACAGACCATTTTAGCCAGAGAGGGCATGTGGATTGATAAAGCTGGTCTCAACAGGTGTTACATACATTCAAACTCATAAAATGCTTGAGATTTGAGGTCTGAGATTAGAGGGGAGTGACTTCACTGTCCTAGCCTTAAAGGAACATAGGAGCACGGTCACCAGTTGTCTACGACAGGCCGAGGCTGAGAGTGCCTAGCAGATGTGAATCCAGCTCTTCAGTTCATGGATTAAAAAAAAAAAAATCAAGGAGATTTCCACTAAAGAAGAGTACCAGAGTCAACTCATACACAGCACAGAGATCTGAAACTAGTTTTAAATGCAGGCCTGGTGTACCACTGAGTGAGAGGTTCTTTTTTTCTAGGGAGGGGTGACTTACAATGTCTGGGACTATCAGGGTAGGAGAAGGCTGCATGGGGATGTGTATAGCAGTTGGCTGATACAAGGGACAAGAAAGCCTCATTAGATTGTCAGCGCCGAAGAGAAGGAAGACTTCTGGAGTTTGCTTCCCAGATTGGAGATCACATCTGGGTAAAGTGGCCTCTGGTGAGCAGCAAAAGTCATTGTTCCTTTCTTGTGTTCATTATTTGTGCAGCAACAGGAGCCTTCAATGTTCTCTCCATAGGATTAGAGTTGGTTCCTCTCAACAACTTGTGACCGTGTTCGAGCTGAAAAAGAAATTGCACTTCTAGGCGTGAGGAATGAATACCCTTGCACCTCAGAGGGGTCACAGAGGTTATGAGGAAGGCTGGAGGACTCCAGCAGCAGCAACAGCTTTAACGCATTCGAAGGCTACGAAATCTGGGGGAATCTGCCAGACTTGCAAGGAACCACTCTGTGTTCTATCCAAGCCGAGCATTCCATTTTCACAAGGGCCCCTTTGTTGTTGTGTTTATACACAGACTAATAAATGCTTGACCTTTTGTTTAACTGATGAAGGAACAGTCTGTGCCTGGGAAGCATATTATTTCAAGAAGCACAAATGAAGAGAAAGTCCAAACCCTCTGGGACAGATGGACGGAATATTTTGATATTGGAACCACATGGGGAAAGGCAGAAGTTGGCAAACAGTAATGGAGGTCTGATAAGCGGAGCTGGAAACAGCATCACTGTTCTTAGAGCATTCCAGGGGCTCTGGGGGCACAAGGACCAGGCACCCAACAACCTCACAGGAGCAGGAGCACAGAGCAAGAGAGGCCTCCATCCTGGTGTGTTGGAAATGTGTGGCCTGGCAAGTGTGTTGATTTGGTAACTTTGGAATTCTATTTTAAAATGACTAATACATTCAAGTAATTGCTTTCTGCCTAGAACTTGGTGTTTTTCTAAAATCAGCTATTGATCATCATATTACCCTACAAGACAACAGTGTATAATTTCCTATACCATTTTATTGTGGTTTTTGTTTTTCTCAACATAGAAGTTTAAAAAAGGGGTGGGTATGGAATCTCCAAGAGTCACAGTGCTAGAGAGACTTTCAGCCCAGTTCTTTGTTCTAAATTCTGAGCCTACGCTAAGCCACCACTGGACTCACATCTGTCCCCCTACGTCTGGCCCTGGGTTCAATCCTCAGCTCCACAAAACAAAACGAAACAAAACAAACCCATTCTGACTAAAAGCATCTTAGGGAGTAAACGGTTTAATTAGCTTTCACTTCCCTGTCACAGTCAGTCTGTCAGTTGAGGGAAGTCAGGGTAGGAACTGAGGCAGAGACCATCAAGGGACACTGCTGACTGGCTTGCTCCCCATGGCTTGCTCAACCTGCTTTCTTACACAACCCAGGATCACCTGCCCAGGGGTGACACTGCCCATAGTGGGCTTGGCCCTCCCCATCAATCATTAATGAAGAAAATGACCCCCTAGATTTTCCAACAGGCCAATGTTGAGGGAGAGATACTCTTAATTGAGATGCCCTCTTCCCAGATGACCCTGACTTGAGTCAAATTGGCAGGAAAATAAAAGGAATTGAATGGCACAGAATGATAACCCTCTGGTCACCATTAGGGTAGTTGTGCTGTATTCCTCAGAATTATTTCGTAGTGAATTACACAATGCTGTTCCTAACATACTATTGCACCATTCATATCACATAGAATAATAGTTGGTGATAGTGATGATAATATTTATTTAAAACTCTGAAAATAATCTGACTTCTGACTCAAAAAAGACTTTATTTTGGAGTTTAGTGGCCAATGATAAAGCATGGGTTCCAATGTGGAATTAAAACTACAGGTATCTAAAATGCAATGGGAAGGCCCTGACTCAAGCCAGATAATTGGTCTCCCTTGTGAGCATAAGGAACTCTGCCCTCTATGCTCCGTAATCCAGTTTGTGGCCCTTTTGCGGTTCTGTAAAGTAAGGAATGTTTCTCTGTCCTGCAGGCCAGCTCCCAAATAATGAGATGGAGACTTCTTATTAATTATGAAAGCTCAGTCTATAGTTTAGGCTTATCCTAACTAGGCTTAGGCTTGTCCCACTAGCTCTTATAACTTAAATTAACCCATTTATATTAATCTACATTCTATCACATGACATTACCTCTCTTCCATCTTACACTTCCTGGTTCCTCTTCTTGTCTCCTGGCATCTCTCACTGGCCTAAATTCCACCTCCTCTTCCTTTCTGTCCCTGAAAATCCTGCCTATATCTCCTGCCTAGCTATTGGCCATTCAGCTTTTTTTTTTTTTTTACACCAATCACAGCAATACACCTTCACACAGTGTATAAACATTCCACAATACCATAGAGATGCATTCAGTAGAACCAAGGAGAGTTCTGTAGCATATTTTCAGGCTGAAGGATGGGAATAGAGGCCTGATCCCTGTGTGCCTCCGCTCCTGGGGAATCTAGGTGGACAGCATTTTAATCTGTGTACCAGCACTTCACCCTCCCTGGCATTGTTTTCAAAAGCAATCAGATAAACTAGCCTTCTGAAAGGCCTGTGTGGACTCTTACAGGTGGAGTCATTGTGAATGACAGTCACATCTCAGAACAAGGAGGGAACAAGGCCCCACATTTAATTCACTGTGCTCAGGCATGTGAAATGTAAATCTTTCTTTCCCACAAAAGAGATCTTGCTTCTCCAGCTTTTCACATGCCAGGTAATGTGGGAGAAATCACAGAATTGCTGTTGAAAGGCATCTCGGCCACCTGAGTCCAAGTAGCTCTGTTCCAATTAGTTGAGGCATATCAGTTCTATTAGTTTTCTGTGGGCATTTCATAAAATGAACACGAATTTGGTGCCATAAAGCAACATGCATCGATTATCCTGAAGTTCTCTAGTTCATAAATCCAAAGTGGGTCCCCCTGAGCTGAAATCCAGGTGTCAGTGACACTGTGTCTCTTGGCTCTGGGGACCCTGGGTCTTTTGCTCTCTAGGCTTTGAACTTGGGCTACCCTCCTGCCCTTCAGAGCTAGCTTCAGTGGTACAGTGCTCACATCCCTTCCCTCTGACTCAGATCACCCACAGTGAAGGACACAATGATGTCTCCCACAATGAGGACATTGGCCTTCCAAGATAATCCCAGATAAACGCCTGCTTTGAAGGCTGTTAATTAGTAACCTTAATTCCACCTGAAGTCTTAATGGCCCTTTGCCACCCCACAGGTAATCTTTCACAGGTGGCCGGGAATAAGATGTTGCCTTATTTTTTTTCCTGGTGGGGTGAGAAAATACTCTGACAAAGGAAGCTTAAGGAAAAGGGGGGTTTATGCTGGCTCATAGTTCAAGGGTGTGCACTTGTACATGTGTGCGTGTGCACATACAGAGAGCAGTATGGCTGTATACTCTAAAGTGTTCCCATAAAACAAAAATCACTTAACATATTTCGTGGTATGAGTCTCTGTTGTTAAGTGACAGTTGATTGCAGTCACCTTGTGGAATGTAAATTGACCACCTCAAGACATACTGGCATACATCAACGATGTCTTAACCATTTAAAGGACTCTTGTTTCCAGTGGGTCAACTGTAGGCTGGCTAGGGAGCAGTGTCAGTTTCTGTCCCTTGTAGTAGAGCTGAAGTCAATGGCTGGGTTCAGATCAGAGCTCAGAAACGCAGCCTGTTAATCCACGTAGTCCTTTCTTTATCCTCATGTGCTTTCATCATTCAGGAGTGTCCCTTGAACGTCGTTACAACATGGCAACCAGCTTCAACGAGAAGAGTCATGGTTGCAGGCTGTGTCCTCAAAGTGGCACAGCTCTGTTCTTGCTGAAATCGAAACAGACACAGGTTCAGCCAGACCCAGGAGAAGGAGGATGGATTCCTTGTCTCTGTCCAGGGAGGTGTGGGAGATGCTAGCGTGAGATCAGCCAGCAGCAGCCTTCCCCATCATGTACTCTCAGAATGATCAGAGACCGTGGCACAGCTCCGGGAGCCCTAAGTACTGGTTGTGGGCACGGCTGTTCTCAGTCTAGTTGGGGAGACCCCCTGGCCACACACTCACTTGACTTCCACCAAGACAACCCCTGCTAGTCTCTGAAGGCAACCTCAGTAGCTGCACTCTGCAGCCCTAGAGCTAATGAGAACTGGGCCAGCCTGGGGTACAGTGGGAGACGCTTTTTCAAAAAACAAAGAAGAAAATTCTGTGTGGATCTATGCATGTATGTAGATTCTGTGCACTAGACCACTAAGCAAAGCTAAAGAACACTAATTCAGTTTTTCACAACTTATTGTGCTGCAAGCCATGTTTAATCTGCCCAGCATTTGTGGTCCAGGCAGAGCCACCTTGCCAGGCAGTGAGAGTGGGAGCCATAACTTGCCTCCTAAGGGTCACACAATAAACTATTACCTATTTAGAAGAGTGCAATGTGAATGCTCTCCTTTCTCTACAGTACTACTGCAAAAATCAATGCGAACAAACGTGACTGCCAGCTGGGACAAGAGGACTTCTGCCTTACTCCTTTCTATGGGATGGCAGCTTTTCTCGTATTGTAACTCATCTATAAAAAGACTGGGGTTGTCTAGACTGCGGTTGTGGCCCAATGGCAGAGGATGTGCTTAGCAAGTGTGAGCCCTGGGTTCAATCCCCAGCAACCTCACCCCCACCCACCACAGAAGTAGCATATCTTAGTCTATCACTTACTGCATGGGAAAAGATAATCGGCAAATACAAAGACTACAAACAAAAATGGTTAGTATTTTCAAAAAGGACTGACTCCAGAGAAAAATGAACCTCAGACTGGGGATGTGGCTCAGCTGTATCATGTTTGCCTACCCTGAATGAGGCCCTGAGTTCTAGCCCCAGCATCATATAAACTGGGTATGGTGGTACACACCTGCAATCTAGTATGCTCAGCACATGCAAGTGGAGGCAGGGGCATCAGGAATTCAAGTTTACCTTCAGCTACATAACAAGTCCAACATGAGATAATAATTAGATATTAAAAAAAGAAAACTAAATAAATGAACCTCTAATTAAGATGTGAATATCAGTCATCCAGACCAGTAGACAAGAGGACATCCTGGAGTCTTCTATATTATAGATGCAGGAGCTGTTTCTCTTGGGACAATGGCTCTTGGCAAGGCAGAATACCCATGAGGGAAGACCTCAGGGAGAGCAGAGAATGAGCTCACATATCCTAACTTACCTTCCTCCCTGAACCCCCAAACACACACACACACACACACACACACACACACACACACACACTCAGAAGGTTCCAGTACCTGTACCTTCCAGAGACCAGCCACCTGGCCTGCTTTCTGGCCTGCTCAGAGTGTCTGACCTTCCTTGCAGATAACAGAGGCCCCACCTGCTGCACACAGCCTATCTCTCTTTTTGTGCTGCCCTGACAGAACGCTTGTGAAGAAGAGAGACTATTTCTTCACTCCTAGGGCTGGGAATTCCAAAGCCAAGGGCTTTCTTACTGGAGATCCTAAGGTGAATAGTTAAAGAGAAGGAGGCTGGGGACTGACAGGTGCTTGCTTTTCTATCTCCCTCGTGACAATGAAGCTACTCCTGTGACAATGACATTAATCCAGTCCTGAGGGTGGAGCTTCATGACCAAAGCACCTCTTCAAGGTCTCATGTCTCAACATCATGGCACTGATGATTAAGTTTCCAAACATGAACTCTGGGGGAGGCATTCTCACAAGAGCACTGTGCAGTAAGCTAGCTCAAGAGACCTACACGCTAGACAGAAACACGCAAAGCTTTCCCATTGGCTTTGTCCCTCTGTCTTCGTCTGAGTTGAGGAATTCCTGACTGTAGACATATACCCTATGGCTGAGTAATTTGAATATGTCTACAACCAGTGTCCTATTTATGCATGTTTTTCATGGGAAACATGCACATTTGAAAATAAATCAGACAAAATTTATACTAATGTGGAATGTCATCTGCCACAGCACTTAGATCATTCTAGGAGGTTGTAAACTTAAGGAATCATGTGTTGAAAAAAGGATCCAGGCACAGTGTCTCATACCTATAACCTTAGCACTCAAGAGGCTGAGGCAGGAGAATGTCACAAATCCAAGGCCAAGCAGGACAGTTTAGTCAGACCTTGTCTCAAAATAAAATGGAGAGAGAAAGCTAGGCATTAGTTCAGTGATAAAGTCCTTGCCTTGTGTGGGGGGTGAGGAGCTGCTAAAAACAGAACAAGCAAACAAAGTTTAGGCCTAGGAAAGGCATGGATACTATAGTCTCCAGAATGTCAGAGTCTAAACACCCACACAGAACCAACACAGCCTCACAATTAGATGGTGTTGATTTAGAAGGTTGAGGATCATAGTTTATTCTCTCTCAGTTCTCCTGGGACCTACAGATTTGGTGGGGGGGGGGATACTTGGATATAGGGGTTTATGAAGTCTTCATACCCTGGTGGGATAAAAGGATGAGCATTTAGTAACAACTGGGTCCAGATCAAACAAACAGTGGAAACCTAGGAGTGCCAGAGCCCAAGGAGATGGTCCACAGAATTTTTCTAGCAGCAGAACTTTGAATTATGTTTAATTGACATGAAGTAATATGGTGCCCTAGTGAGAACCCTGGACCAGAGGTCAGGACACATGGGTTTACTCCAAGCTTTGGTTCTGCCATTGACACTTATGTGACCTTGGGTGACAGTCTCTCCAAGGCTCACTCGCCTTTATTTTCTGAAGTTTTCCTGGGATAGTGAGTTGGTGATGAGTTACAGAAGAGATGAGGTGTTCTCGCAAGCAGGCTGCTTCGAGACATAGTCAAATGTCTATTAGAGAGGAAATAGTGTCTTTCTTGCTTGACACTGAGTGGACACGGGGAGTGTGGCTGATCAAGCTCTGAATCATTGGCTCAGGTCTATACAGTGGGGCCTAGGGAAGAAGCAATCTGGATCTGCAGAGAACACACCCTGCATCTGAGTGGGGCTGGGCAAGCTGCTTCTCAAAGCAAGATGTTCCAGGCCATGTAGACTACTGTGTGGAGGGTGGAACTGAGGACAAGTCTCATAAGCAAAACCTAGAGGATCTGAAGTAGTTTCTTGTATTCCTGATGTCACCAGGAATAGTCTCTTCTCATCCCCAAGTGTCTATTCTGTGTAATAGTTACCTTTCTCATCGTGTCAAAAACCGCTAGGAAAGGTGGTGGCACACGCCTTTAATCCCAGCACTTGGGAGGCAGAGGCAGGTGGATCTCTGTGAGTTCAAGGCCAGCCTGGTCTCCAAAGTGAGTTCCAGGAAAGGCGCAAAGCTACACAAAGAAACCCTGTCTTGAAAAAACAACAACAAAGAAACAAAACCCCGAGGAAAAGCAACTGAAAGTAGGAAGGGTTTATTTTGACTCACAGGTTCAGGGGGTGTGGTCCATCAAGGCATGGCGTCAGGAGCCCAAGGCCATCGGTCCCATTGTACTGGACAAGCACTGATGCTCAATTCACTTTCTCCTTTCCAATTCAGTCAAGAATTCAATCCACAGGATGTCCCCACCCATACTTAGGGTGAGTCTTCAGTTAGCCCCACCTAGACATTCTTTTCAGATGTGCTCAGAGATTTGTTTTCTAGGAGATTCTAGAGCAGCGGTTCTCAACCTCTCTAATGCTGTGACCCTTTAGTGCAGTCCCTCATGTTGTGGTGACCCCCAAACATAAAATCACTTCATTGCTACCTACATACCTGTAATTTTGCTACTGTTATGAGGCATAATATAAATATCTGATATGCAGGATATCTGATATGTGCCCCCCCCAAGGGGGTTGAAACCCACAGTTTGAGAACCATTGTTCTAGATCCTTTCAAGCTGACCATAAAAATATCACAAGTTGTTTAGGCTGCTAACTTATGAAGAACAGAAATTTATCACA
Organism: Onychomys torridus; assembly: GCF_903995425.1. Classification (NCBI taxonomy): domain Eukaryota; kingdom Metazoa; phylum Chordata; class Mammalia; order Rodentia; family Cricetidae; genus Onychomys; species Onychomys torridus. The sequence continues at coordinate 21,896,508 of NC_050448.1, forward strand.
GCTCTTGAGTCTAGAAAGCCTAAGATCAAGGGTATATATAGTGAGGAAGATTCAGGGTCTGGCAAGGCCATTTCCTGATTCACAGATGATGCCTTCTGCATATGTCCTTAGATGATGAAAAGGATAAGTTTGACAAGCCCGCTTTGACAATAGTCCTGATGGCACCCAGTGAAGGGACCCTTGTAACCTAGCCATCCCCAAGTCCCTCCTGCTGCTGTCACCTCAAGGACTAGGATTTAACATGAGTTTTAGTGGACCATAAACATTCAAACCCAATGCTTAGAAAAAGATAGTAGAGGGAAGTGTAGAAGGGTTACAAGTGATTTTTACAATTCACTCAAAGTGTGGGAGGGGCTCTGGGAACTGGAGAGATGGCTCAGCAGCTAAGAACACTCACTGCTCTTACAGAGGACCTGGGCTTGGTTCCCAGCACCCATGTCATGCAGATCACAACCGCCTACAATTCTAATTCCAGGAGATCCAATACCCTCCTCTGGACTCTAGGATACCTGTGCTTACATGTATGCATAAACACATGCAAAAAAATAAATAAGCAAATAAATAAATGAATAAAATTTAAAAAGAAAAGTATAAACTTCCATTTCGGCAACCCAAACTTCCAGGTGTTGAGAATGAGAAGCAGTTTCTTTCATTTCTGAATCTGTGGATATTTAAAGGTGGGGGACATGGATATGAACATGACAGGTGGGGAGTGTGAGTATGAACTCCTTTGGGGAGGTTTGGGAGAGGCATTGTAAAATACCAGTCCACAAGTAACTGAAGAGCAGTTCTGATGTCCCCTGACGCGGCCCTTCCCTCACCCAGATGCTTGGTGGGAAGCTAAAAGTCCATAAAAAAGATTGCAAGGTTTCATTATACATGGCCGTCATTCAAAGCAAGCAATATCTAAAGCACAATATCCTGAATTGGACATAGATTAATTACAGAGGAAGGAGAAAACGAAGAGCGTCAATATTTATTGAGTATCGTCTGTTTGCCAAGAACTATACTGGGTACTTTACACACATGAATTAACCTTTGCGATGAGTTAACCTTTATAGTGACATTAACCCTAAAGTAGCCCTCAGAATGGCTTCCTTATAGAGATAAATGTGCTGAGACTTAGGAGATTAAACCAGTTGTCAATTATCACAGTTACCTCAGGACAGAACCAGGCCTACCTAGGATTCAAGTCTTACATCAAATGCCTTCTCTGTCTCTCTGTCTCTCTGTCTCTGTCTTTGTCTCTGTCTCTCTCTCTCTCTGTTTCTCTCTCTCTCTCTCTCTCTCTCTGTGTGTGTGTGTGTGTGTGTGTATACAGAGAATGTAGAGTTTTTCATATATTGGAAACTGCTCTACCACTGGTCTCTACCACCAGCTCCAATACTCTCTTCCACAGGTCTCTCTGCTCTATAATTCCTGTACTATAAAGCAGTATGACAGAGGCCTGTAGCCTTGGGGAGTTGGGATAAAATCAGACCTGTTAGATGACATAGTAGACATGGCAGGACAAAGGATGAGCAAGGATGTACCCTTACTATAAAGACATCAACCACGGTGGTAATCACTCTACTGTGTTCATTGCAAGTGTGATAAGGGTGGAGGAGGACGCACCAGAAGCCCGGATGTGGGTCTCCCACAGATGGGCTCTGTGAAAGCTGATCTGAAGCCGGGGATGGCTAGAAGGCGAGGAGAAAATGGCTGTGGAGAAGGGCACCTGGAAGCCCAGAGAAAAGTGAGCCACGTACAGCAGAGGCCACCAGATGCAGGGATGTACTTTGTGAGATAATCAAGGGGCTGGGCTGATGGTCAGTCAGCCAAGAGCCTGCCTCTTAAGCTTGAAGACCTGAGTTCAAGCCCCAGAATTCACCTGAAAAGGCTGAACATGACAGTGCACATTCTTAAGTCATGTATTGAGAAGACAGAGACGGGTAGATCCTCGGGCCCACTGACAAGCCAGCCTAGCTACTTGGTGAGCGGGTGGCACTTGAGGAATGACAACCAGTGTCACACAAGCACAGCATTTGGATAGACAGACACACACACATGTGCACACACACACACACCACAATTCCACTACCACTATAAACAAGTCCTGGCTACTTCGCCATTACTCTGAAATGATTGTCCTGTTGTACTACTGGGATCCATTAGAATGTCAAGTGAATGCATTTAAATGAATAACTCACCAATCTGCATTGTCAGAAAAAAAGTGAGTTTTCTAGGGAACTGCAGCTTCGAATTTATAAGCATTAAACTCTTGAAAAGTTTAGTCATTTTCACAGAAACTGTAATAAAGTGAATCCCTGTCTGCTCAGCCTCATTAAACAGAATACATTGAACATCATTTAACCAGTTCTTGATGACTGTGAGTCCTTGCTGGGAAGGACCATCAGCCACTACTGGGCAGCCGCATAATATGCCCTCCAGGGAGCTGGTGAAACATGCACGGCTTCTTTGTACCCCTGCGGCCATCTTTCTTGAACTCAGAGGTGGGAACTGCCCTGCCTTCCAGCATCTCTGTGTCAGCTTCTGTCAACCACAGGCCTGTCAACATTGCCTGCCGCTTGGACCGTAGTTCTTCTAACAGATCATTTGGAACATCTGCACTGCTTTCTGAGTTCTCCTGACAGGTTATCATAAACTTTGTGTGGAATGACAGCTGCCGTGGAAATCAAATCAGCTAACTTTTAAAACCGCCACCATCTGGATCTGTAGTTCTCTATCACCAAGTTAAAATATAAAGGTGGAGAGGTAACCCTGGGCTTATGCCGTAAATAAATCACATAGACTCTGGCAGCGAGTTTCCTTGGGATCCAGACGTCACTTGTATCAGTGCTCACCTGCATTGCAGCTGGATGCTGCGTGCTTATGATTTTCACAGTCTGATGTGGGATGGGTAGGACATTGCTAACATCAATCCGCAGGTTTGTCCTTGGTTTTCTAGGATGATGTCACTCGGGACTCTGGTCTCATCCTATTATTTCAGAATTACGTGTCTACAAAGGAGACACAGAGAGGTGGACTCTCCTGTTTGAATAGCTTGTCCTTTAGACAACTCCAGAGTGCAGCAGCTTGTGATGAGGGACATGAGCATTTTCTCACTGCCCGGTGGCTTGGTAGGAAATACTCCTAGGCCGGGCAGGTTCAGCCAGGGCTCCCCCTCATATAACGGGGTCACAGCTGAAAGTGCTTATCCTCCCTCACATCTTCTCCCAGGCTCCAGCAGACAAGCAAGTTTGTTGCAAAGGTGGCCAAGAGAAAGCGAATAACATTGTGAAAGAACATTAAAACTTCTACTTGGGCTGGCAAGATGGCTCTGTGGATAAAATCACTGGCTACCCAGCCTGCTGTCCTGGGCTCAATCCCCAGGGTCCATGTGGTGGAAGGAGAGAACCAACTCTGGCAAGTTGTCACCTGACTTCCATATACATGTTGTGGCACCTGTGTGCACTTAAGTAAATAAATAATTTGCAATAAAGTCAATATAATTTTCAATAATTTAAAGCCTCTGCTTGTGTCCTATTTGTTAATGTTCCCACATCCAATGTCAGTGACATCATCATAGGAAAATTTAGGGGAAAAACAGATTCTGTATCTCAGCGGAAAAGTCTACAGAGTCAGAGGAAAGTAGGAGGACTTTCTTAGGATTCTCTAGAGGATCAGAACCAATCAAAAGGGGTGTATTATATTGGTTGGGTGGTTCAACAGTAGCAGTCTGTACACTAGAGAGACTGAGATTGTTAAGTCTACCAGGCTGGATGGCTCAGCAGTCCCAATCTAGAACTGACCATTTGGAGGATTCTGAAGAGCAGCTGGTCTTCAATCCACATCAGAAGGCCCAAGAAACTGGGTTCCAGTGTGAAGGGTGGCAGCAGAAGTAGCAACAGCATAGAAGCACTGACCAACAAGAAGTGAAGGCAGGCAGGCAAAGCCAGCACTGTTTCCCCCTTGGAACTCTTCACATACGGGCTGCCTCCCAAAGCTGCTACCCATTCTTGACTACAGTTATTCCCTCTTTGTTAATTCTTCCAGGAAATACCTGCACATGCTCATACAAGCCAGAGAGGTGTGTCTCTTATTTGATGCCAAATGCAACCAACTTGACAGCAGACATTAGCCATCAACCATCACAAGGGTGCACACATTTTGCAACTTACCATATCCACACATGCGCATCTCATCTCAGCCTGGGCGCAACGAGGAAACTGGGTGCTGAGCTCATTAATCCACAGAGCGGAAGCTTGCCTCACACCGTCAGAGCTCTGGGCTTGAAGCAAAGCTTCTCCTACCTCCTTGCCCTGGGTTCACTTGGTAATTCTGCTTCTTTTGTTTGTTTTTAAGCCTAAAGGTAGCTTTATTTTATTTGTTCAGGAAAATGAACAGTATGCTGTCTTCAACAAAGTAACTGAAGAAGGGGTCCAAAGAGTCCCCTCTTGTTCTTGAACATGGTCTCTATTCCATGCTCCTTGTTCTTCCTAGAAAAGATGAACGAACCCACACCTCAACAGTGGTGATTCTGCCCTTCTCCACAGCCAGGCCCTGATGGCCACTCCGGCAGCTTCTTCTAGAACAAACTGTCATCTTCCACCCAGGCCGGCCCCAGTAAGGCCTCCTTCTTAAGCTCTGGGGCTGGGACAGGAAGTAAGATGTGTGAATGTCCCTTTTCTAGGGTCAATTTGTAGATCTTCCCAGCTGATTTCTGTGACAACTACCCCAGTTAACTGTCTTAACTAGCTGTATCCCTAGCATGAAAGGCATCTCAGTTACAGGCATGGTGACTCCTTGAGAGTGTTAGCACACAGTCTTCCCATCTGCTACCACTCTAGGCTCTCTTGTCCATTAGCTGCTTGGACTTTTCTCTTTCCAGAGTTCTCTTCTTCTTTCCACAATAAAATGTGGAGGAATGCTGCTTACTGGCTTTCTATCTCTGACTTGCTCATCCTGCTTTTTTTTTTTTAACAGCACCTGGGAACACTAACCCAGGGGTGGCACCACCCACAGTGATCTGGGCCCTCCCATATCAATCATCAGTCAAGAAAATGTACCATCATCTTTCTTACAGGCCAGTCTTGTGGGGACATTTTCTTAATTACAGTTCCCTCTTCCAAAATGACTCTAGTATGTGTCAAAGGTGACATAAAACCTAGCCAGCACAGCTCTTCATAAACTTCTTGGCAAATGGTTTCACAGACACATCCCAAGTTTCTAGACTTCCTCACAGAGTTTGCTCTAGCTTTCAAATGGCCCAAATGAAGATACCCAACTATCTAATCTAGAGTTCATATAAAAACTACCTTGACTGCGTACTGAGAGGACAGTGGCGGGTGTCTATGACAGTGTGCATCTTTGAAGCTTCTATGTCATTTGAGTAAGAGATTAGGGAGGCAGAGGAAGGCAGTAGAGGCCTAACATTTGCTTAAAGTGTGTTTAATATGATCTCTTAGTTGATGAGGATGAACATCTTCTAGACTTGCTTTCAAAAAACATACGTGGAGCCAATTGGCTGCTTACATGAAGTCTGTAGAGCTAGACTATCAGAGAGCCACTAGCAACCTAGCGAAGGGTACAGTGACACCCAAGGAGATGGGGGAATGTATGTATCTCTATAACCTAGTGAAGAGTATAGTGATGCCCAAGAAAATGAGGTATGTCTGTGCCTATTAGCCTAGTGAAGGGTGCAGTGATGCCCAAGGAAACGAGGTATGTACATGCCTATTAACTGAGTGAAGGGTGCAGTGACTCCCAGGAAGACAAGGTATGCACTTGCCTGTGTGTTGTTATGAATAAGGATGTGTCTGGAAGCCTCAAATGACACTTGAATAAAGGTATCTTAGGGATTACAAAGCAGAAACACTTCCTCTGAGAGTCTGAGAAGTGGGGTGTGGAAAGATTCATTATTTAAGAGTACCTGCCACACCATGTGGCTCACAACTACTTAGAATTCCAATTTGGGAAGATCCATTGTTCTCTGGCCTCCATGGGCACACACATGTACACGTAAATAAAAATAAATAAAACTTTAAAGAAAAGATTCTGAAAAAAAAAAAGGGTTACAAAATAAAATTGTGACTTTTTTCTCACCCTGGTCAAAGAGGCTAGAGGCTTCCAGAAGCCAAAGTAAGCTCCCTGGAACATTTATTGTTTCAGGAGAAAATTTCTTGCATTGAAAGCGACAATTCTTCTCATTTTGTGAGTACGTTTCATTCCGTAAAAATGATGCATGATCACGGCTGAACTTGCCAAACTGTATCTTCATAGCCAACTTAATAGTCCAGCTTAGGTCTTACGAAGGGAATCTGGATAACATAATTAATCATCTCACTGAGTTTTGTTTGGGCCAAATTCTGAACATTACCCAAGAGGGTGCTGATGACTTTGTTCTCCTTTTTATCTGTATGGGGATTCGAACACAGAGCCTGGCACATGCTAAGCAAGTGTTCTACCACTGAGCTGCACCCTCTGTTTCATAGCATGTTTCTAATACTATGTTTTCTAAGATAATTTTTGCAAGTGTATCTGAGTCTTTCTTTAAACATATAAAATAAGCTCCCTTTGCTCTGTTGTGTTTTCACATCAATAATGTACACAGAAGGTCCTAGATCCCAGAACGGAATATGAGGTGATTGAGCACAAGCTGGTGAGAGCGAACGAAATCCGTTCTCTAAGAAGCAACCCATTAGCTTGCCATATGGCCAGAGTGATATTAGTTTATCTCTTTATTTTTTTCATTGGATTGGATAGAAATCCATGCCTGATACTGATTCCTCCTTGCTCCTTTTCGGTTTGTTCATATTGTTGTAAATACTCATGTGAAGCAGCCAGGCCTCTTCTCGCTGATGGTTTTCTCTGGGGGCTCGTTCTAGAACTCCGTGTCAAATGTGAGCTGTCCTGCATTGTTCATGGCTCTTACCACTGCGGCCTTCTTATTGTCAGTATCTGTAAGTACCACTGTTAGTGAATTTGGCTAGCAGCATTCGAAGCAGATGAGATTTTAGCTCACGCCTTGATAACTGCATTGGCTCAGTCTAAGCGAAAGCCTTATTTTCATTAAAGGGAGCAGACATGCTGAGGAAGAAGGTGCTATTTTTACATAGGGTCTTTTTTTTTCTACTGAAACCACATGATAACACTGTGCTGTTAAAATGATCTCCAGCATGCTGAGTTAGCTGAAGAAACAATATGCATGTTGCCAAAATCAAGGCGGTACTATTCTGAGCCTCCTCCACTCTAACCTCTAGCTCTCCTTGGTGGTCATGGAAAGGAGACCAGGGCAGAGCTGGTGAGAAAGAATATGTCACAGACAGAGTGGAGACCACCTACAACTACCAGCAGGAGATTACTACATTCTTGACTATTTGGGGATTGACTGTCCTCCATCATTGACATATGAGAAGTTTTTAATTAGATATTTGTTGAGTACTTCTTTTATTGAACACACAAATACATGCACACACACAGTCACTCTCCTCTCTCTCTCTCTCTCTCTCCTCTCTCTCTCTCTCTCTCTCTCTCTCTCTCTCTCTCTCTCTCTCTCTCTCACACACACACACACACACACACACACACATACATACACACTCTACTACATAGACAAGGCTCTCCTCTCAATTACAGAGATCTGCAGATCTCTGCCTCCTGAGTGCTGGGATTAAAGGCGTGTGCCACCATGCTTACCCACATATAGTTTTTAAGGAAAGCAGTATAAAACAGAACTCAAGCTAACTTTAGAACTTTACAAAAAGAGGAATGTTTAAGTAGATACACTCCAACTTTGTTTTTTCCTTAATGCTGTTATTATCATCATCTATATTGTTATTAATATTATTAGAAATGCCAAGATTGGATACATATGACAAATACTTCACTAGGCCATCTATACAAAGTTTCTCTTGGTCCCCACAGTGGTCTCTTATCTCCATTTACAGAAGACAGAAGTTAGACTCAGCTGGGAAGTAAGTGATCAGAAGTTTGAGCTTACATGTGGTTATCTAGCTTCAAAGCCTCCATCTCTCACCAGGCTTGCTGCAATTCTGTGTTAGTAAGGAATCTGGCCCTCCACTGGACAGGGCTCAGTCTTCATTCTCCCTATTTTTCAGTCTCCGATCCTCAAAAAAGGACTAATGAGAGCAAGTAAGCACAAACCAACAGCAAAAAGAGGACGGTCTTGTCCTTGTGGTCTTTAGGCCTTGTGTGCAAAGCACCACAAATTTGGTTTCTCTTGCCCTCAAATACTAGAAGACTTTCCCCCACTGTACACCAGAAGTGGAGTCAAGTACTTGTTCACAGACAGGCTTGTACTTGACAGAGAAAATAATTGGAGTACCTGTCAAGCAGACAGATGCTCACGTACAGGACCGCTTATTGCTTCTCTGCCCTGTCTCTAAAGCAAAATTGCTTTTGTGGCTTCCATATTCCCCAGGATCTTGTGCAGATTAGGGGCTTGGAGTAAGGAGAACACCATGGCTGCCAGGCTCATGTAGCCTGAGGTTGTAACCACACAAAAGCCACTCAGAACGATGACAAAGTGGATAAGATGAGATCAATAATGCAATGCCCTAGATTTAGGAAGAAATTAAGGGAATTTGTAGAAAGAGGAAACAAACCATTTAGGGAGGGGCTGCCACATGCGATAAGGAGAAGTGTGGAAAGAAATCTTAAGACCTTTACCAAGTTTTATGAATACAGTCTCAGCTCCAGTCATATTTTTCTGAAAGATTTAGAAAGATATCAACTAATTAATATTCAATTAAATTGTAGACTACACTAATATTTTTGTAGTAAGACTTGGCCACAAGGCCAATAAACACCACATAGGTTGTACTCTGAGGATGGCTGATAGATGAAAATGTGGTAGAAACAAGAGAGACCCCGCCTTGAGCAAGATGGAAGGAACGTGAGCCCTGAATTGCAAAAAATTGTCCTCTGACCTCCATACTCAGGCGATAGCACAAACACCCCCCCCCCACACACACACGAAAATATTTTAAAAACAAATAAGTAAAGTTCCAAATAAATAATTGTAATTATATCCCTCTTATCTATTCCTTCGGTTCTATATAATTAATTCTGAGCCAGTCAGCCATCAGATTTCAGGATCTTATCAACTTCTAGACCAAAAGGAAAAAAAATCCAAGACCTGGAACCCTTGACTGAAACTTTCAGTACAGCCTAGAGAATGTCTAAGGCTGTCAGTTTAGAAGCTCATATTTGGAGTTGGGGTCCATTCCCTCAGGTATCAATGGTCAGGAATACCCAGCATCCAGGTTGTAGTGGTGCACACCTTTAATCGGGAAGCAGAAGAAGGTAGATCTCTGAGTTCCAAGCAAGCCTGGTCTACAGAGTGAGTGAGTTCCAGGACAGCCAGGGTTACAGAGTGAGACCCTCTGTCAGTCAAAAACAAACAGTCCCCAGCACCATCTTCTCATGAGTCTCTGGGACTCCTGGTGAAAGTCTGAGGTCTGGCTTAGAACTCCCAGCAGAAGCTCTGGGCAAGTGTGAGAGAGAAACAGACATGCTCTCTACAACACCCACAGCAATGGCAGATCACACAACACAGTGGGCTGATGCACGAGTGCTTGTATGTAGGCAGATTTTTCTTTGGGCTGCCAGCTCACAAAATAACAACACAGAGACTTGTTACTGTGAAAGCTCTGCCTTAGCTTAGACTTTTCCTAACTAGTTTTTGTAACTTAAATTAACCCATATTTTTTTAGTCTCTGGTATTTTACGTGGCTTGGTTATCTTTACTCTGTACTGCCCATCCTGACTGGTGACTCTGCTTTCTTCTCCAAATCCTCTCTCTGTCCAGAAGTCCCGCCCATACCTCCTGCCTAGCTATTGGCCATTTAGCTTTTTATTAAACCAATCACAGTGACACATCTTCACACAGAATAAAGGAATAGTCCACAACACTTGTACCTGTTAATCCATTGTTGTTTTTGTACTTTTAACACATTAAACAACTCAACTCTACTCACTCCCAATAGTTCCTTTATCATAAGGTCAAGGAGCAAATCTTCGTGATGTGCCAGAGGTGCTAAGGGAATCTTCATGGTAAACTTGGGTATAATGATACCTTTTTGTCCTAGTGTGGAGCCTAGTTTTAGAAAGGCTGAAGGAACAGACAGAATTAGAGTTTAAGTCAGATCACAAGTGCCTGAGAAAAAAAGGCCATCATGTATTTGTCTACACAACAAAACTTAAATTTCTGTGAGTGTAAAAGTAAGTAAAATAATTTTATTTTATTTTATTTGAGTGTGTGTGTGCAAATGTATGTGCAGGTGCCCTCAGAGGTCAGGAAGAGGGCATCAGATCCTCTGGAGCTGGTATTACAGGTTGTTATGAGCCAACTGATATGCTGGGAATAGAACTTTGGTCCTCCAGGAGAGCAGTAAGTACTCGTAACCACTGGGCCATCTATGCAACCCCAGTAAAACCATTTCAATTTAGGGGTGAAGTAATTTGCTCTTTTGAAGCATGGAGATACAGAAAATTCTTCTGATACAATGCTAGTCTTTATTTCTAGGCGGGCTGCATCGCAGGTGAATGATGACTATGTGTGATCCCTTGCTGAGTTGGGGGGTTTGTATTTTAACAGAGGGAAAATCAAATTCTGTTTTAATATTAATTCAATATTTGGCAATAAAAGGTCCAAATTACTTTTTTAAATTTTTGAATAAGATCATCACCAAAATGTCAACATATTTTATTGTTTCCTTTTGAAAAGCAAGACAAAAACAGTTTATGTTGTGCAAACCGTCTACAGTTTTCTATACCCACTTATATTCTGTCTCTCTTGTCACATTTTCACAAACAGCATTTTCTTTTACAACAAACTAGTCACTTTTTCCTTGAAAAATCACTCTAGAGACTAAGGAAATGGCTCAGTAGTGAAGGGCATGTGCTATTCTCACAGAGGATCCAAGTTTGGCTCCCAGCACCCACATGACAACCACCTGAAATTCCAGTTGGATGGGATCTGACACTGTCTTCTGACTTCTGTGGGCACTGCACACACATGGTGTATATACTCACCTGCAGACAGGCACTCCTACACATGAATTGTTTACATCTTAAGTAAAAGCCTATGTTTTCTTTATTTTGACCACACTGCATTTCTCCTTACCCTGCATACACTACTGCCATTGTAACCCTTGTCTTAATTACTTGTCTTAATTACTTACTAACAGTAAGTATAATTGTATCTTTTTTTAATCTGAGTACTTGATGATAGGTATCAGGAGTCTTCAATATGCTGGGTAAGTGGGATCACTGCTCTGCATTCCCAGCCCAGTTAAACATAACTTGAAGCAAATTTACTGTGTTAGTTAAAGTTCTGTTGCTGTGAAGAGAACCATGAGCACAGCAAATAAATGAAAACATCTCATTGAGGCTGGCTTGCAGTTCAGAGGTCCAGTCCATTATCGTCATGGCAGGAAGAATGGCAGCACACAGGCAGACATGGTGCTGGAGAAGGAGCTGAGAGTTCTACAGCTGGCTCTGCCAGCAGCTGGAAGGAAGAGTGGTCTGGCTTGAGCTTTTGAAAACTTCCTCCTACAAAGCCACACCTACTCCAACAAGGCCATACCTCCTAATAGTGCCACTCCCGATAGGCCAAGCATTTAAACACATTACCATTTTCATTCACATCACCATATTTACCAACCTCAATTTCACAGAGAAACCTAGATAAATGGTTAATAACTGAGTGTTATATATAAGTAAAAGTGAGCATGTTTGGTAATATATCCAAAGCATGTCACTGTAGCACAGTATGACAAAAAAAATATATTTACATGTTTACAATTATGCTTAGTATTTTGTATTCTACCAGAAAATTTTCTAGGATTGCAAAGAATTCCCATTACTTGAGTGAATATTAGTCCAAGATTTTAAAGTTAAACTGAAGATATCAGAAATTATGATTATATTGATATCCTACAGAGTATGATTAGTGATACTAATAGATTGTCAGAACTATTATTTTATTTTACATATATGATTTTTGCCTGCATATATGTCTGTGAACCACATGTCTGCCTGGTGCTCACAGAGGCCAGAAGAGAACATTGGATCCCCTGGAACTAGAGTAGCAGACAGTTGTGAGCTGCTATGTGGATGCTGGGACTTGAACCAGAGCTCTCTGGAAGAACAGCCATTAATCACTGAGCCATCTCTCCAGCACAGATCGTCAAGACTCTGGTTTTGTTTGATTAATAGCACAATTTTGCTGTTGTGCTGGGGAACCAGGGCCTTGTATACACCACACAAACACTACATGGGGCCCTCCTCAAACTCCAGACATAATTTTACCTGTGTTTCATTCTCCTTAACAATAAGTGGCCATGTTAGCTTATGACATCAATAAAGCAGTGCGCAAAATGAGAAGATTTAGAAAGTTAACAAAAATAGTCTGAAAAGTAAAATGTACAAACGCATTTTATTTAACACACTAAAATTCAACCTTCTGTCTTAAACCCGAAGTATAAACTATACTGATTTATCCAAAGATTTCCTATGAATACATCAAACAGATTTAGGTTATCATATAAAAATGCTTGTGTTAGCACTTTCTGAAATATTTTTTTCTAAAATACTACATTTATTGTGTTTAAAGTTTAGCTTACTTTACGGTAATTCTAAAGATACAGATTTTTATAAACATTTATTACTCTCCTTAGGTCAACTAGGACACAATTTCTTTAACTGAAAAGATCTCATCATGATTTACTGAACCTCTCCACAGGTAAAACAACATGACACCCACAGAGAGAGGTCCAAACATTTCTCAGTTGCAGAGGACTGGCTGGGCTCAGGCAGTGACCTCAGCTCCAGGTCAGCAGTAAGCCATGGAGACGGAGAACTGGATCTTCCAGTTCTGAAAGGACTGTTTCCCTTTCTAGTGTATATAAAATATTTTCCTAATTAACTTGAGTTTCCTGGTGGATAAACAGACAAATAAAAAGATGGACAAACCGGATTAAACCGGATTACCTCTCATCTTTCTCCAGGTAGAGAACAGAAACAGACCCCATTGTCCACCTTACGGAGAGCACCACATTATCACATCACAGAACCAAGGTTCCCCGAACAATCAGCCACTGTGCATAGCAGAAGGATGTGAACACAAGGCCATCTCTTAGCCAGGGAATCAAATCCAGACCTGCACAGCAGCAGTCCTGCACTTAAAAAGGCTCATGTGTGTGAGCACCATTTTTTACAAGTACAATCTTTAGATTGGTACAGCTGATTTGAACAAGCCAAACAAACAGAAACCAAAAATGTGGACTCTAGGGCCCCAACCCAGCTATAGAACTCTCAGTGTAAACACAATGACACACCGTAATCTGCAGTGCTTGCCACTTTTTGCTGTGTAAATTCTCCCACAATGGTGACTTGTGAGCTGTCAACACACTGTCAGGAGTTCTGTAGGATCAGACTCAGTCCATCCGAAGATCTCGGCAGATCACCCAGAGTGGCCCCAGCCCTCAACACCTTCACTGACAGCTCATCCAATCTGAAAGTCTCAGACTTGAACACTTCTCCTACGGCTCCTAATCGGGGGACTTAGTCTTACTCTGGGTAGATGCACCAAATAAAGCTGACTCTTCATGGAGCAGATAAACGTTCAATGTCAAGTTATCCTGAGACTAAAGAGCTACTGTCGCACACTTGGCAGATAAAGAAACTGAGTCTCAAAGGATCTGATGAATTCCCTGCTTCTATAACGTCACTCTTTGTCATATTTGATGAAATCAAGGGTGAAACTTAAAGTTTTTCATAGCATATGCCTTCTGAATCTTTGTTCTTTAACTGTGTTACTACTTTAGCTAATGTTTAAAAAAATGTTTGTGTGTTTGTGTGTGTGGCACATGCACAGTGTGTGTGTGTGTGTGTGTGTGTGTGTGTGTGTGTGTGCATGTGTACATGTGCACACGTGCATGTGCCCATGTGTGTCATATACACAAGTGTATGTGCAGGTACACACAAGAAAAATGTCAGGTGTCCTGCTCCATCACTCTCTCCTTATTCCCTAGAAACAGGATCTCTCACTGAGCCTGGAGCCAAGCTGGCAGCCAAGAAGCCCCAGTCAGTGATCATCGGCTTTATCCTTCGTCTACTCTCCACAGCATAAGGGCCCAGATTTTTCACAAGGGTGTTAGGGATTTGAACTCAGGTCCTCATGCTTACAAAGCAAGCACTCACTAACTGAGCCATTTTCTCAGCCCCAACATGTTTTTAAGACCTGTCATCTTAGTTGCCCTCTTCTTCTGGGTCTCTGTTTAAATGTCATTGCTCTAGAAACCAGGTACAGTGGAGCTGGGCAGCCAGCAGATGCTGGGCATATCAGTCATTGTTCCAAACAATCGACTTATTAATTTTTAACCATTTGAACAACTGCTTCACTTTTCACAAGTTAAAAGACAAATTCCAGATAAAAGCAGAAAGATGCCCACACTCGTGAGCAGGGCTGTGGTGATAGACTGTGTACCCTAATAAACTTGCCTGAGGATCAGAGGACAGAGCCAGCCACTAGATTAATCATAGAGGTCAGGCAGTGGTAGCACACACCTATAATCCCAGCACTTGAGATCTCATGCCTTTGCTTGGGAAGTACACACGCCTTTAATCCCAGGAAGTAATATGGCAGGGCAGAGAAAGGTATATAAGGTGTGAGGGAACAGGAACTCACTCTCTTTAGGCTGAGGATTTCATGTAGGTAAGAACTAGTGGCTGGCTGTTCTGCCTCTCTGATCTTCAGGCAAGTTTATTAGAGTATACAATAAATCACCACACAGGGCACTTACCTACTTATGAAGAACGGGGTTCACTTCCCAGCACCGCACACAAAGAAGTTAAACTCACAATGAGTAGGACACTAAAGTTGGTTTTAAAACATTTGAGGAAATAGGGCTTATATGGACTGTCCAAAAAAAAAATAGCAATTTTTTAAAAAGAAAAAACTGGATAGTAGCCTGCAGGGCATTAAAACTATCTTTATTTGAGGCTATATTTCCACCAAAAGGAAACCTGAAAATTAGCACGTATTTCCCTGGGCTCCAAGCAATAACTAATCCCAAAGTCAAACAGGACACACCCTCCTATAAACTAAATGCTCCCTAGGAAACCTTACACAATGCCCCAGCGTGACCTTGAAAAGGCATACAGTTAACTTGCTTGCTTTATCTTTGAATATCACCACAGTCCTTGGTATTTTTTTTAAATTATGAACCATTGTTTCCCTGCCTTCCCAGAACCTGCTAACGCGGAGCAAGATGGACTTTCATTTATTTCTATGACCTTCTTTCTCTCCCTCTTCCTCTCCCTCCTTCCTGCTCATCTCCCCACACCCCCAGCCCCCATGCCTCAGGTCTCTTATATTCCAAGCTGACCTCCTGGCTTCAAACTTGCCATGTACCTGAGGATGACCTTGAACTTCTGCATCTTAGCCTCCACCTCAGGAGCCACCATCCATTTTCTGCAGTACTGAGGATTCAGCCTGGGGCTTTTGCCAGGTATACAAGCCCTCTACCCTTGAGCTGCATTCCCAGCCCTCTCTGGATCGAATGATTTCTGCAAGTCCAGTTTATTTTTCCTTCCAGCACAAGATGGATTTCTCTATACCCATAATCAGTAACGCTCGATTGAGAAGCCTTCTGTGTCACAAGGTAGCCAGCAAGTTAATTGGTAGAAATAGGTTCCCTCTGTAACAATTGCCCACTGGAGATCTAGACAAATCAGACAGCTGGCTGAACATTAAAGGAGAGAGGGATACCAAAATATCACCAAAATCAGTTGTGATGTGGGCCAGATAATGCATTTATGCCCGCCATACATAACCAAGGATTATATGAACAGTTTATACTAGACTCCCTGGCTGTACCACGACTTCTCTGCTGACTGTTCCCAGAAGGCAGACAAAATCCTAAACAGACTTAGATGACTAAGACCTACACACTAAACCTTAATTCTTGCCCCTGGAGCCCAAAGATACGCTCATCTGAAATTCCAAAGCCCAATAAGCAACCCCAAGCTGTTTACCAGGAAGAGTAGTTAATTTAGTTAGTTAAAGCATAAACCCTTCACCAGGCCATTATTTCCCTATCAGAAAACCATAAAATAACCCAAAAAGATTATAATACAGCAAGTTTGGGGTAAAGTCGGAAATGTGTCCCTGATGAAAAGCCGGGTTGGCGAAAGACCTGTCAATTCGTCTGCATGGAAGTCTTGATGATAACCCACAAAGGTCACCTCTGTTCTTACTTACGCTCAAGTGACGTGAGCTGTCCATTAATGAGTGACATAAAGACTGGAAACATTTTCAAAAATTAAAGCTTTATTGTTATGGTGCCACAGGTAATAAATCCCTTATCTTTATCATAAAAATTACAGACATTTTATTAGCAGAAAAAATGATTTTCCCCACCTCTCGTTAGATACATGTTTAAGACACACAAAAGGGATATGGGTTTGTATTGTTGCCAAATTCTGAGCCACAGCTCCTTCTGGCTCTGATGATTGGTTCTAACATCTGGAACCATGCAAAATAAATGGACCAGTTTCCAGATGGCTGATCTTCAGATGCCCCTATAGGCATCTCGTCTCTGCTGAAATGAGCACACCCTCCCTGAAAATGGCTTCAGGGTTTGTCATTTGCATGATTACCTTCCTGCAGGGGTAGTTCAGCTCACTAGTGTGTCTGAGTGTGCTCCCAGCACCAAACACAACCTAAGAAACATCTGGGGCTGGAGAAATGGTTCAGTCAGTAATGCTGTGCAAGTGTGAGCACCTGAGTTCAAATCCCCAGTCCCCCACGTAAAGAGCTGGACTTGGCTGCACTCATGCTTATAAACCTGGTGCTGAGAGGGTTGGAAACAGGAGGGCTTCTGGGGCTCATTGGCAGCCAGCTTAACTCTAGATTCAGTGAAAGACCCTTCTTCAAGGGATAGACTAGAGCACCGTATGTTCTTCTCTGGCCTATTGATGAGTTTGTGGATTAGTAAGCACATACACATAATGTGTATACCACACACATACACCACAAGTGTATTCACATACACTAAAGAAGAAGGAGGAGGAGAAGGAAGGAAGGAGGAGGGGATGAAAGAAGAAAAGGAGAAAGGAGGAAGAGAAGGAGGAGAGGAAAAAGAGGAGGAAGAGGAGGAGGAGGAAGAAGAGGAGGAGGAGGAGGATGAAGAGGAGGAGGAGGAAGAGGAGGAGGAGGAGGAGGAGGAAGAGGAGGAGGAGGAGGAAGAGGAGGAGGAGGAGGAAGAGGAGGAAGAGGAGGAGGAGGAGGAAATATCTGACATAGCATTTACACCAGGCAGTCATTTTGGTCAACCTGTTGTGCCAACTCCATGGTAAAACAAGAGACAAGGGGACATAGCACCAAATACCTTTAAGGGTTAGATTCAGTATCTTAAGCTTCCTGGAGACATTGAGAATTCTTTCCAGGCTGGCGCAGCCATGCACGTCCAGTCCAGAGACAGAAAGCACCACACTATTCAAAGAGAGCAGACCTAACAAAAAGGCATTGTGTGGTGCACAAGGTGATTAGGGAGGTGTAGAAGGACACCAAAACCACACAGATAATAAGTGGAGGAAGTTGCTGTCACCTTGGTTACCCTGTTACCACCTGTGCAGGACCTGTAAGGATTAGACTCTCTGGGATTCCTCTGAGGAAAATGCTTGGGTGTGGAGCTATGGACACCAAGAGCTGCTGCAGAGATACAACAGAGCCCATGTGAAGGAGAGGGGAACTTTAAGGTCTAAGGAGCTCTCAGCCATGAGAATGTCATCGAGCTAAGGAAGCCTCTCAACGGAGTTGCGCATCTCTCCTGAAGCTGCCTGAGCACCCAAGCTTGCTCATTTGCTGTCAATAGCAGAACATGTGAGAAGGCGTGGCTTTGGAGCTCAGGGGCCCACAACTGGGAGGGTTTCGAAGAGCAGCAGGTAGCTGGGGCACCTGGTCAATTACTATTTGGGTGCCCAGGAAACGCAGGACACTCAGCTAAACAATAACTAACATTCTAGTTTATATCTCAAATATTGCATAGGATATACTTTCACTAAAAAAAATTGTTGTCTAAACAAATCCAGAATTTTTCCTTTTCTTTGTTTTGTTTTGTTTCTCAGTCTAGCAACTCCCATGACAGGTGAAGGTCTGTGAGACACTGCTGCATGTCCACAGACTCCTTGGGCTCCTGGAAGAAATGTAAGAGCTTGGAACTTGGTTTTGACTCCCTCTCCCAGCCGGCAGTCTTCCTCAGCATGCTCTACTGACAAAGCCTGGCAGGGAGCCATTGGCAGTGCAGAAATGCAGACCAGGGTGTGGGGAAGTGGGTCTGGGCTGTGATAAACCTTCAGTTGGGATGGAGATGCAGCTCAGTGGTGTACTAGCAGCACTCCACCACTGTACAGTTTAAACGATGGCTCCTGGTCCAGTCGGCTCATAAAGCGCTCCGGAACCTATGGCTCTTAGCTGCATGCGGTTTCAACCTGACCTTAAATTTTGCAAAATTTATGGTTTGGTTGTTTATAGAAAGATGCCATTGACCAACTCCTATCCATCATTTCAAGCCAATTGCATTAGATGGCAACAGGATGGGGAAAGGTTGGCCTTACTTTTGACATTATCTTGTTGAAACAATAAGTGAGTTAGGATCTCCAAGCTATCAGCGGGACCTGCAGAGGGATAGGAAAGAAGGCATAGCCTTGTGCTGTGGAGAAAAGACTCATATACCGCATCACCAGAGACACAGACACTAGTAGACCCACATTGCCAGTAGACGTGAACCTTTTAGGAAAGGGAAGGCCCATAGGGAAGGGGCATAGGAGGTTAAAGAGAAGGACTTGCCCTTGCATGCAATTTCCAGTTTAGAAAATGTTCTCGCCATGTCTTTAGAGCCCCATGTACCAAGTTTCAAAAACCTTTACAACTTGCAAATTTTCACTTGAAATTTTTATGGGGCCCTTGATATACAAATATATAAAATAGGTATAGCAGTAAAACATTACTAATCATGAATCACAAAGAATTTTATATTAAAGCAAGTCTTTGCTAGACATATAATCTTACCATTTATTAAAGACAAAAGCAAATTTACACGCTAATGAGATGGGCATGGCTATTTTTACTTAATAAATTAAATCTCAGCTAAATATTGCAAGAAGTGAGCAATTGCCATGATTTTTTAGAGTTGATCAATATTTTGATTTTACAGTTGTCAATCATGAGAAAGTCACTTCATATAAATATACAGCACAAAATGCCAGAAACATGTTTAGGGCCACATTTGAAATTCTGTCCTAATCCCAAGCCAAAATTCATTCAATTTTTTTAAATGAAACTCAAATTAGCAACTCAAACAGCAATTTAGTGTCCTTGTGTATATGTACTTTTGTATTTGTATATGTGTGTGGCTGTGTATATTTGTGTATGTGTGTACATGTGCACGCTAAATGTTACCCTCAGGTCTTGTCCCTGAATTACCATCCACCTGGTTTTTACAGATAGGGTCTCTTGAGCCTTGAACTCACCAAAAGATGAGGCTGGCAGGCCAGTGATTCTGGACATCTGCCTGTTTCCGCCTCCCCACCACCGGGATTACAAACGTAAGCTCCATGTCCATCTTTTTAAAACATGAATGCTGAGGATTGAACTCAGGGCCTCAAGCCCAGTAGCAAACCACTTCATCAATTGCATTATTTCCCTAGTCCCCAAAAAGCAATTTTTAAAATCCAACATTCTCGCACAATATGATCCCAAGATATACAGCTATTTTGATGCTTACAAGCTGAGGTCTGGCAACAGGAAACTACTAAAGGTCTCTGTTTTCTGTAATTAAGACATTATATTTCTATAGGCATAGGAAACTGTGTGTACAGTAGAAACATTGCAATTCATAACACCTAATCATCTCAGATCTGAGCAGAAGTGGTCCGGGCAGCATTTGTCCATGGTGTACTGTGTCACAGGGTAGTATGCATAGCTGGACCACTGTGAAGCCACATGGTGTGACTGAGGAACACACTGCCAAAAATACCTCACATTTGTTGTACATTTGATTTGAGTTGATTCTCTACCATAGCACATTCAGAAAGCTTTTCCCATTGCCAGATTTTTCACAGTTCCCACATTCAGTTATGCTACCTCATGGGGTCACCACCCATGGCATAAGAAACTAGTTTACATAAGCCATATGGGGTGGTGCCCTAGTTTGGTTTACTATTGCTATGATTAAATGTCCTGCCCAAAACAACTTGGAGAGGAAAGGGTTTATTTCAGCTTACACTTCCAGGTAATAGTCTATTACAGAGGGAAGTCAAGCCAGGAACCTGAGCAGGGAGGGAGCCTGAGCAGGGCAGGAGCCTGGAGGCAGAAGCTGATGCAGAGGCTTAGTGCACATCTCTACAGTGTACAGAAGCATGAAGGCAGACATGGCACTGGAGAAGTAGGTAAGCCTTCTACATCCTGATCCATAGCAGAAAGAGAACTGAGCCTTGCATTGGCTTTTGAAACCTCACAGCCCACCCTAGAGACATACTTTCTCCAACAAGTCCACACCTCCTAATCCTTCTCAAATAGTGCCTCTCTCAGGTGACTAAGTATTCAAATATATGAGTCATTCTTATTCAAACCACTGTAGGTGGGGTGAGAAGGGAAGGACTAACCAATCCCAACCTTTTGAAAATGACTATGTGTATTAAACATTTGAGATTTTCATATATGTACAAAATGTATTTTGAGCAACTCACCCCTTGTTTCTTTTCTAACTCCTCCCAAATTCCCTTCCCACCTCCTCCCAACTTAGGGTCCTCTTTTGTGTTTAGCAATCCTACTCAGTCCAATTTGTATTGCACATACAATCCTTGCACATATAATCACATACTCTGTTCTAGAATGTTGTCTAGCTTGATGTTGGGCGAGTCTTGTGCAGACAACTCCAGCTGCTGTGATGTCATGGGTGCACCGGACCTGTCACACCCAGAAGACATGTTTCAAATCAGTCCTCCTTGAACTCTGGCTCTTACAATCCTCTGCCTCTTCTGTGTTGCTCCCGGAACCATTGGGAAGCTGTGTGATACCTTCTATTCACATCTGAGTACTCCTGAGCACTTACCATGTGAACTTTGATCAGTTATGAGCTACAATGAACTACCTTCAAAAGTTGCTTTTGTCTGATAAGTAGTATAGACAGATCCATGCCTTAGAAAAATATACTTACCACAGATTCATTCAAAGGATAAGTTTTTAAATGCAACTAGTCATTGGCTTGGAGCTAATACTAATGCATGTATTTTCTCCAGGCCAAAAAGGGGTTGGGGAGCAGATCAAAGGAAATATAGTGTGGGTATATAAACTATTTCAGGAGCAGTAAGGGAAAGATACCCAGTACTCAGTTTTCTTAACCCTTTCTGGCATTTATGACCATCCATATTCATGCACTCAAATGCAAATGGTGCATACCAACCTTGCAGATGTGAGCAGGTAGAAGGTAGAAGGGGATTCCCAGCATTTTTGGTGAGATTTGTATAATCCAAGTGAATGAGAATAAAATGGAAATTGCCGGGCGGAAAGGATCCTCTGATTCTACAATAATTATTATTTTCATTTCAAGCGTTTCAGACTGGGACAGCACCTCCTGCTAACTGCTTCCTCTATTAGCCATCTCTTACTGCACAGTGAATTCCCCAAAGCTTAGTGGCTTAAAACAATAATAAACATCCATTAACTCTGATACCTCCTATGGGCCATGCATTCAGGAGCAGCTCTTGTCAGAGGAGAGCTGAGATATCAGCTGGGATCCTCCAGTGAAGGCTCTATGGAGTGAGGAACCCCCCCCCCCCCTGCAAGGGCCTCACACATAGAATTTGGATTTGGGAGGAAGGATCAGGCTTTTCACAAAGACCTCTTTCAGGAGTGTTATGGTATTGTTGTGACATGGCAATAGGTTTCCCCAGAATAAGCCATCAAGGGAAGTGAAAAGCAGGCAGAAAAGCCCCTTTCGTGAGTTGTGTTGGGTACATGTTGCATTATTTCTACCACATTCTTTTCATTACAAGCTCTTGGCTAAGCTTAACTCAAATTCATTCAAGGGGAAAGGAATTAGACTTCCTCTTTTGAAAGGGCAATGTATGTCTGAACTGAATCCTGCTGCTGTAACAAAATGCCTGAGACTAGGTACTGAGTAAAGAAGATAGATTTGCTTCACACTGTTCTGGAGCCTGAAAGCCTAAGCTCAAAGCATTGTGTCTGACAAAGGCCCTTTCTCTCTCTCTAAGATGCTGCTAATGGCAGCAGCATTTTCTGAAGGGGCAGAATGCTGTGCCTTCTCACAGGGTGGGAAGGCACAGACAGTCAAAAGAAGGTTGAGTGACTCTCAAGCCCTTTTTTGATGACCCTAATTTCTTCTTTTTTTATTTATTTAAGAAATTTTTTATTTATTTTATATACCAACCAGAGATCCCCCTCTCATCCCTCCTCCCACTCCCTCCCGCTCCCCCCCCCCCCATCTCCTCTTTCAAAAGTGTACAGGATCCCATGTGGAGTCAGCAAAACCTGGTACATTCAGTTGAGGCAGGACCAAGCTCCTCCCCCATGCATCAAGGTTGACCATTCTCTATTGCTCCAGAAAGCCAGCTCATGCACCAGGGATAGATCTTGATCCCATTGCCAGGGGGCCTTCAAACAGACCAAGCTACACAATTATATCCTGTATGCAAAGGGTCTAGTCCAGTCCCACGCAGGTTCAAGAGCTAGACGACCCTAATTTCACTCTTGAAAGTGGAGCCATCTCATGTCTAAAGATCTCTAACGGCCCCACTTTTTAACACTATGGCATTGGGACTCAAGACTCAATGTGAATTTTGGGGAGACACAAACATTCAAACCATTGTGATATGTCAAAGATTTTGTGAACACACATTTTTTAATGCTTGACTTGCAAGTAGATTTTGATACTTCGATGTGCCAAATAAAATTCCCAACTTACTGTACAGTGTCACAGGATAAGGTACCTGGAAATTGGCAATTCCAGCTACTCAGCCCACAAAAGTTTGTCAATACAGACTGTGAGTTTGAAGGTCCACAATGGTCACAGGTGATGCAGAGGGAAAAAAGCAAGCAATAAAGATAGTACCAAAATACCCCAACACCTTCCATCATGCAAATCTATTTCCAATGCAAGATAGGTCTTAAAAATTGGGAATGCCCTACCTAGTTTCTGCCTTTATTGAAAAACAGATGCTTATTGAGAATCAGGAATGATGGTTTGCCTATGGGAGCATAGTTGTAGCTACACCAGAAGCCTGTCTGCCTCTGACCAAGGGAAGGGGGAAATCCTCAGAATTATGAGTCTGATGCCTGGGAGAGGAATCAAAGATTGGAGTCCTGATGACTTTGGTTGCTTTTCATCACCTTAAGTGTGGCAGTTCAACCTGGAGCCTTGATTATTTTTGTGGCGGCTCTTGGTTTTGAAAGATCACCATGTTGTCTGTCTTTCAGGTCTAGAGCAGTAACTAACCATTATCTTCTAACTCTTGGTTTGATTCTGGGCTCTCAGACTTTCTTTGAATATGAACTGAAATCAGCAGTCTGCTTCAGAGGACAGCCCTCAGGAAGCTAGGCCAAGTCTAGCCAGAAAGCAAAATACCATGTCACAAATATCAGTTCCTTTCATAAGGAGTAGAGAGAAAAAACACAAAACCCAGTGCCCATTGCTTTCATAAGAGAAAGGCGAGAAGTCATATGCTAAGGTTATGGGTGGGGGTAGGTGGGGTGGTATCTTGGGACCTGGGAAGGAAGAGTGAAGTGTTCCTGTAGAGAAAGGCAACTATGGCTACAAAAGCCTGAGTGACTACTTAAAAATCCTGAGACCTGGGAGAGGCACCCAGTGTGTGAATTTAAGGGACAGAGTCAGACAACCAGAAAACTGAGTGCCGCTGTGCATGTAAAGATTCTGAGTGTTGAGGGGTCCAGAGGCATACGCTCCCAGTTGGCCTCTACACCTGAATTTGTTCTAGAAGAATAGAGATAGTGTTGATCCCAAAGTCAATTAATCTTCCCCCTCCCCAGATAGGCTGATTTATAACTTTATACCATCTGTTGGTATTAGTGGTATGACTCTAAGACTAATGAAGAGCTCATAAAGGACTCTGCCTAGAGCTGAGGCAGACAATTATGGCAAGGACCTCATCATATAATCTGGCAGTTTCCACTCATAAGAAATTAAGATTCCATCTAGATCTAAACAAGTGTCCTTTTCCTTGTGGCCAAACTCTCTGAAAACCTTTGCATATGCTGCTGTCTTCCTACTAAGGAATTCTAGGCAAGTCTGGGATCAGAGTCCATGTGCCAGACCTTTACCTCTGATAGCTTTATTAGGAGGATCTTGCCTTTGGGAGGTTCCTTTGTACTAACAGGGAAATTTGATGGTATTTTTTTTAAATACCGTATAAGGGGAGAAAATTTAAAAAACAAGAAATGTTGCTTTCAGAATAACTGTTTCATGATGTAATGCAATGAAGGTGTGTTATAATTCTAAGGTGCTGATCAGGCAATACTTATCACACTGTCTATAAAGCTGTCCTAAATGGTGTTCTATGATTGGACCCTCTCTACCAAAGGACCGAAAGCTATTCCCAATGGTACTTGAGAAATAGCCAGGCAGTCAGAGGGCAGCTGTCAATTATGACAACACTGTCCTTCCCAACATTGTCACCCTGTTCCTCCTAGACCTTCTGTCCCTTTCTAACACTCTCTGAGGACCCAATGTCACAGAGAGAAGTACCTGTTTCTCTAGAGCCATCCCAGACAGCCTTGCTGTGTCCTCTGCCTTTTGGAGGGTGGAGCTATTGAACTCTATCACAGGAGAAAAGTCAGGCTCTTCCCTCAGGAGAGGTAAAGATTGTTTTTTTAACATATTTAGTTAGTCCCTTTGCTTCTCAAAATAAACATCTTTGTGCTCAGTGAAAAGCTTTCCAAGATGTTACAAGGGGAAGGGAGACTCTTGCCAAAAACTTAAGCCCAGCCAGACAGGAATATGAAAATTTTGCTGCCTGTGGAAACACGTGACCAGGCAGGACTTTGGCATAAAAAGCCATCATCTGTGCTTAAATAACCACAGCAGAGTCTTAGGGTGGCTTACAGTGGGACTCGAGTAGCTTGTCCATTCAGTGACAGCTCACAGCACACACTTGACTATTTATAGAATGTACAAATCCAACTAGACAAACTTCAGTTTTGATGGTTGGAGCAGCAAGGAGAGGCATTCCTCTCTCTCTTCTCCTGGTTCTCATTCTGTTTCCAGTTCTTAACACTTGAAAACTGCTGTAGGAAATCAGGTCCTAAGAGCTTGACTACAGGTTTATAGGATTGGGAGCTTAGGTGAGACATCCTCTTCTGGGCAGCAGCTACCTCCTCCATAAAACAGTAATAAGGCAGGAAGCTAAGCACCCCCTCCCACCCTAACCCCCACCCCTGCTCCCCATAGTGCTTCCTCAACTTACCAGCATGTTAGCTTTCCATCACTATAGCAAACACCCAAGAGAATCAATTTTGAAGAAAGAAAAGGTTAAATCCAAGAGTTGCGGTAGACTCCTGTAATCCCAGAGCTTGAAAAGTGGAGACAAGAGGATCAGGAGTTCAAGGCTATCCTTAGTTATAGCTAGTTCAAGCCATCTTGGGCTACAAGAGACCTTGTCTCAAACAAACAAGACACACACACACACACACACACACACACACACACACACACACACAACCCGCAAAGAGAAAGGGTGCATTTTAACCCACGATTCAAGGCATTGCAGTATGTGGAATGGACTCCACTGTAGGGGTTTGTGGTGTGGCATTGGCATCATGGGGAGAGCATGTTACAGAACAAAGCTTCACACCATGAAGAAGAAGAAAGCAAAGAGAAGAGAAAAAGAGAAAACAGGACCCCATCATCCCTGTTGGAGGCAGAACTCCAATGACCTAAAGACCTCTCACATCTTAAAGATTCCCCATTTTCTAGTAGCAATCCAGGGTGGCCCCAAGTATTTAATCCTTGAGTCTTTGGGGGACATGTAAAACATCCGAACTATAACACTTTACAAGAATGCTGAGACAATCAAATAAATAACATCAGTGAAAACACTTTGTGCATTAAAAGATGGCATATAAACTACAAGCTATTTTTAGTGATCCGAGGTTTCTATTTCTTTGCTCTTTCCTTGGCCTCATTTGTTGCTGCGTCCTTGAGGGATTTTTGTTCATTCGTAGTTTCTTACACATGGGCTGTCTGTCAGCCACTCAAATCTGTATCTACACATCTACAACCTAGAGGACAGCCTGATTTACACCAGCACTTGTATATCAAAGGCTGGATGACTCTGGGTCCTATGCTGGACCTTCAGATCTAAGCTTTTCCTAAGTTACATGAATCGGGTCTAGCTAATCTGCAGCTGAGTCACCCCTCCCAGGAAGACAACTCTGTATCTCAGAGTTCGGATATATTTGGACACTTGAAGGCAAAAGTTGGAATTTGATATTCTTTAGTCCTGTCTTTGTGAATAAGACAGGCATTGTATCCTTGAAATAACCGTAACATTACTTGGGTAACACTTTGTTGACCTGCCTCCCCGATTAATTCAATACTTAATTTGAGGTTGAAGTGTTGCCGGAGTTGGATTCCATATCAGGGAAAGACAGTTCATTTCGTTTACATTCACAAAGCTAGACTATGAAGGCAGTGAGCTAAGTGCCCCCCCTGCCCCTGCCCCCCATAGCAACATGACTTACTATTTGTTCTAGGAAATTCTTGCCCAGGAAAATAAACTTGTAGAGCAAGAAATAATTTCACTGTTCCCATCAGGAAACTCCTGAAAACCAATTTATTTGAACAATAAATCTGCTCATGTGGTCAAACAGCCTCTTCTGAGGACAACAGATTGCTCACCTGGGCAATTGGTTTACTTATTAAACAACTGTTCACTTATCAAAAATTGCTTTGAGGACAAGAGATGTAGCTCAGTTGGTGGAAAGCTTACCTAGCATTCACGAGACCCTGTATATAATTCCTGGCTCTACTAAGCAGGGTGTGGTGGTACACACCTGTAATCCAAGCATTTAGCAGATGGAGGTGAGAAAATCCAAAATGCAAGGTCATTCTTGGCTTCATATGAGGTCCAAGGCCATCCTGAGCTACACAAGATCTGTCTCAAATTTTTTATTTAATTTTTTTAACAGAATTTTTTGAGGCCTTTTCATTACTATGTTTATAACCAAACTAGTATAAGCATTCCCACCTTTTACAAGGTCCCCACTTTAAGCTCACACTCCAAATCCTGTACACTTTACAAGGTCCCCACTTTGAGCACATACTCCAAATCCTGTACACTTTACAAGGTCCCCACTTTAAGCTCACACTCCAAATCCTGGCTGTTCCTTCTAAGAGAATCTGTCAAGGAGGTGTGTAGTGGCATTTACTCTGCCCATGACCTTGGGCTACAGAGCCCTGAAGGAGGTCGTGCTCCTTTCTGTGGTATGTGACCTCTTAAAAGGAGAGGAAGAAGGGCCACATGCTGTCTACTCTGTTCTGTATTCGTGAGTGTATTTCCTCAATTTATATCTTAATAAATCCCTACTACCCATTAAATAGACTCACATGGATTGATCTTAATAGAGGTGCCTCCTTCTCTTGTAGATTTAGTTATTTTAGCCATGGTGACCCAAGTTGTTTTATTTTAAATTACATGGGAGTGGTACATTTGTAATTTTTTTTTTTTTTTTTTTTTTTTTTTTGGGCATGGAACTTCCAGAAGTTTCCATTTAGTCCTGCATACATCTAAAGGTTTTTCTGTTAAAAAGTGATTACTAGCTAGTGTGTTTGCAAAAAAGTAATCACTTATTATTTTAGGAATTGAACTGAAAATCTCGGGCAGCTGGGTTGGGGTCATATCTGGGCTGCTTGGCTCTTCACAGTATTCGAATTCAGTTTGTGACTTGGCTCTCTCGATCACTTGGAAAGCTGGAAATTTATCAAAATGTCATACATGGGAAAGAACATTTGTGGTGTTTGTTTAGACCCATGAAACAGCAGTCATTTAGAGAAACGAGTTAAAAAGTAATGTTTCTTTTTTCTATCTTTGTTCTTTTTCCTTTTTTTTTTTTTTTTTTGGAAAATAGATTCTTTACGCATACACTATAACCTGACTACAATTTCCCTCCCTTTGCTCCTCCCAGGTCCCTCCACTGCCCCTCCCCTCTGGATCCACTCCCTTTCCGTCTCATTGGGAAAGAACAGGCTTCTAAGAGATAACAACCAAACACAACAAAATAAGATATAATAAATTAAAAAATAAGATAAATCAAAACCTATTATATCAAGTCTGAACAAGGCAACCTAACAGAAGAAAAAGAGCCCCAAGAGCAGGCACAAGAATCAGAGACATACTCAGGAATCCCACAAAAATACAAAGCTAACAGCTATAAAATACATACAGAGGACCTAGTGCAGACCAATGCAGGCCCTGTGCTTGCCTCTTTAGTCTCTGTGAGCCCATGTGAGCCTTGAGCAGTTGATTTAGATGGCCTTGCTCTTCTGGTATTCTCTGTCCCCTCTGCCTCTTAAACTCTTTCCACCTCTGCTTCTGAAGGGTTCCCTGGACACAGAGGGGAGGTATTTGATGTAGCATTCTACTTAGAGCTGTGTGTTCTGAGAACTCTCACTGTGTGTAATGCCTGGCTGTGGGTCTCTGCATCTGTTCCTCTCTGCTACAGGAAGAAGCTTCTCTGATGATGATTGAATGAGTCACTTATCTATGAGAATAGCAGAATATCAATATGAATCATTTTATTGATTTTTTAGACCAGTAGTATTTGGTTTTACCTTAGGTCTCTGGGCATCTAATCTCTTGCTCTTGGTCACCCAAGCAGTGTTGGATATGGGATCCATCTCATGGAGTGGGCCTTAAGTCAAATCAGACATTGGTTGGTTACTCCCACAAGTCTGTGTCACCATTGCCCTAGCATATATTGCAGGCAAGACAGATTGAAAGTCAAAGGTTTTGTGGCTGGATTGGTATATACATTTCTCTTGGTAGGCTGTGGAGTACATTCCCCAACCAAAGATACTAGAATGTAAGGATGAAGGTTCTATGTACGCCCCAGCTCCACTTCTCTATGTTCAATAAGTTGTGTGGATGTTGTCCTCAGCAGTGGGGTCCCATGGTCAGTTTGTAGAGAGCAACCTATTGTCTTAGCAACAGTCTGGGTTATTTGGGGATTTCCATGGGATCCTTTTGGCTAACAACTCAATTGAATGCAACCCAGTCCCGGTACTGGAAGCCTTGCTTGAGCAGTTGAGACTCCATATCCCCCATTGTTAGAAGACCTCATTAGAATCATCTTTGTATATTTTGGGAAGTTTCCACCATACTAGGTTTTCATACCATCCCTTCAATGCCCGTAAATTCCAGCTGTCTCTGTATATTCCCTCCCTCAACCCTGTTTTCCCTCCCTCCCCCACCTGGTCCCCCATCCCCACTCCTCTTCACCTCTAGTCCACCTATAACATCTAGTCTACTTCCCCCTCCCTGGGATATCTATATGCCTCCCCGCCCCCAGTCCCTTCCTCTGTAGTGGTATTTGAGGAAATAACACTACATTCCTTTATATCTAACCTCTCTGAATCTACAGATTGTAGGGTTGGTAATTATTTATTTAATGGATAATATCCACATATGAGTTAGAAAGTCATCTTGCCCCCTCAGTCTGAGCTCAAAGAACCTCACAAATTCTTAAAAAGCCAGGAAGTTGGAGTGGATGTAGCAGCTGTCATGTCCATTTTGACAGCTTTCCACAACATGCACGTTTTCTAAAGCTTTTTGTCCTTAACAGAAATATCTAGGGCTGGAGTGATTGCTTCATGAGTAAAAACACTGTGTACAAGCACAAGGAACTGAGTTCAAATCCCAACACCTATGTATACAGCTGCGAGTGGCCATAGGCACCTGTAAGCCTACCACTGTGTAGCTGAGATAAGAGGATTTCTGGGGTTCACTGGCTGCCTAGCTCCAGGTTCAGTGAGAGACCCTGTCTCAAAGGAGTAAAGCAAAGAGTGATAGAGTAAGATACCTAGCATCCCCTCTGGACAGTACACATATCCATATAAGCATATGACCAAAAAGCCCACACGGGTACTACACTCAAACAGAAAAATAAGTAAATAGCTATTTTTTTTTTAAAAAAGAAGCAAAGTAATGTAAAATATTTAGGAAGAAAATTTTGAATTTAGCATCTGGCTTCTATTGACTTCTAAAGACATAAAACCATTTTAAGTTTTGCCTCCCATGGTAAGTTGAGTCTTAATTTTACTTCAGTCTTATTTCAGAGAATCCAAAAGTGGTACTTATTTTAAGTCAGAATGTTTTGCATGTGGTATTCAACATGGGCTTGCTTCCAAGGCAGGTAGCCTGGGAACACTTACATTTTTGAGTACCTGTGAGCTTCAAGGAGAGCAAGATGTTTTCAAATATGTTAATTTTGACAATTTTATAAGAGTATTAATCTCTTTTAAAGGCAGTGAAACCAGAGTTCAGACTTTAGTAGGTTTCTAAAGACTTCAGGCATGTCAAAGTCAAGAGACATCATTCAGTATCTGGTCGCAAAGCCAGCTGTTTTCACTTAGCACATTGTTGCAGACTCCTAGCCATCTTCCTATTCTTTTTTTCCTGCCACTAGGCAACACAGCGTATGATTTCACTCTCAAAGGACAAATGAAAGATTTTGAAGAAGGAACTCCAGTTCAAAATGCCTTATATATCCATATGTTTCCAAACATCATTACACAAGTGAATTAACAAATAGACTAAGATGTAACAATAAACAAAACTTTAATTCCTGAATTTGCTCACTCATCTTCACTTGAAGACAGTTGTTGGAATTTTTGTTGTTACTAGACTCTGTACATTGTGATGCCTAATACCATCAACTTGGCTGGATCCAGAACCACCCAGGACACAGTCTCCAGTCACCTTTGTGGAGTATCTAGATTAGACTGAGGTAGGAAGACCCAGCTTAATTGTGGGTGGCACCAGCCCCTTCTTTTGGTTTGGATATTCTGTTGAAGTACTAGGAAGAGTAACTAGTACAGCACATACCCACCTTAGTAATGCAGAGGAAAGAAGTGCTTTGTCCTCACCCATCACTAATCTCATGGTTGCAATGCTCCAGCAAAAGACATAAAGAGTGAAAAGAGATAAGCAAGAATAAAATGATCACAGTGACTTAACATACACAACATGGGAATTTTTGTGAGGAGAGGAAGAGTCAAGAGGACAAGCAGGCTTGTGTATGTCCAGATTGATAAACAGTAGACAGTTGTAAGAAATACCATGTGTATGATGGACAGGTAAGTGAGTGTGTCTGATGATGACACACTGGGACAGTGACCAAGGCCTGCCAGCTCACTGTGTCTTCTGAGATATTCCCAGACATTTCTTATAGAATGGCATCTCTCAGATGAGGGTTCTTACAGCTTGCTTTCAGAAAGAAGAGGAAGCCAGAAAGGTCTGCCTGTTTCTGCTGTTTCCTGAAGAATTTCTTCAACTTACAATAGTCATTGGGCTAGGATGTAGCTCAGTGATCAACCAGTTGCCTAGAATGCATACGATTCCA
This sequence comes from Onychomys torridus, assembly GCF_903995425.1. Classification (NCBI taxonomy): domain Eukaryota; kingdom Metazoa; phylum Chordata; class Mammalia; order Rodentia; family Cricetidae; genus Onychomys; species Onychomys torridus. The sequence continues at coordinate 21,928,174 of NC_050448.1, forward strand.
GTTTGATTCCCAGCACTGAAAGAAAAAGAAATCAGTAGGATGAGAAGACATAGTTTGGGGAAATGCATCCTAAACTTATGGACACATTAAAAACATTCTCTTTTTTAAAAAAATTACTTCCTGTGGCACAGTCCTTTGTTCCCAGAATTCAGGAGGCAGAGCCAGATGGATCTCTGTTAATTCATGGCCAGCCTGGTCTACATAGCAAGTTCAACACTGTCTCCAAAAACATTTTTACTTTCTGCTGGACATGGTTGCACAGACCCATAATCACAGCACTGGGGAGGTGGAACCAGGAGGATCACAAGTTTGGGGCTAGCCTGGGCAACTTAGTGAGACCTGATCACAAAATACAAACCACAGAAAACACTTTCACAATCTACAAATTATGATATGTATTTTATTACATTTTATAAAATGCTCAAATGACCAAAGCATTAACTTTTATGAATCTATTCTGAGAGCTGTTCAATAGTTAAGAGCACTTACTGCTCTTGCAGAGGACCTGAGTTCAGTTTCCGCTGCATGCAGGATGGCTTGGTCCTGGAAACTGGATAGGAGCAGAGATGGAATAAAGAAAAGACAGACACACGTGAACAGAAAAGCTGGGGTCCGGTGGGCTGTGCACACTCTGGTGGAGTGGCACCAACCAATGGTAGCAACCAGGAACCTCAGTGTGTTTATTATGTGCACCACAGGGACAGGGGCTAACTAGTCTGAGGAGGCGGTCTCTGTAGGCAAGCAATCTCTGGCTATAAACATCCTGGAGGAAGAGGCTGCAGTTGCTAGTTTTTGCACACACTGGTCAATCATTTGTAAACTTGGACCAGAGTAAGTTTTTGCCAATTTCCCATGGGTGGGAGGCATTGAGTCCTTGATGTGGCTGAGCTTATTCCGACAATAAACATTCACTCAGGATTTTATTCACTCTTCACACATTCAGTCATGGCTTCTGACACTTCCCACAAGTTCCAAGCATCTATACTGAGGGATTCCTAGCCTCCTGTAGCTCTGGTTTCATGGGCTCCACCGCTCTCTCTAACCTCCACAGGCACCTGTGCATGCAGGATGCACACACAGTCATTCAGGCCTACACACATACACAAAAAATAAAAGTAAACTTTTTTCTTTTTGCTGCATATTAGTTCCTCCCATAGTCTGTCTTCCATTCTATTTCTTTTTTTTTTTAACACCTTCTTAGATTTTAGGACAGTTACCACATCCTTGAAATGTGGCATGCACATCTCTATTCTGTTTATGAAGAAGGTAACATCACCGGCATTTAGCATCACACAGCAGCTCTCATGACAGAAAATCCCTCTCCATGCTTTTCCCCTTCCTTCCCTACCCCCTCCTCTGGAGCCTGAACAGAATACTTAAACGAAACCAAAATAAAGCTTATTTCTTTTTAAAGGAATGGCTGTGCTTTCAGGAAAGAGACACATTCATACTCCGATTGTCCTGTGACCCCCCAGGCAGCATGAGACTTGGAACAGGGGGCCCAGGAGAAATGCCAGTGAATGGGAAGGGAAGATTTTCCAGTTAGCTGGGCCACATGGGGGAGGTTATAGGACATACATAAAAGCAGACCTTTCTAGGGCCTGGAGAGATGGCTCAGATATTAAGTGCACTTGTTGCTTTTGCAGAGGATCCAAGTTCTGTTTGCAGCACTAACACCAGGCTGCTTACAACTTTCTGTTACTCCAGCTCCAGGAAATCGTGTGCCTCATCTGGCTCCTGTGGGCACCTGCACTTACATGCACATACCGACAGACAGACAGACAGACAGACAGACAGACACACACACACACACACACACACACACACACACTCCTTCAGAAAACTCTTTTTTTTTGCCTGCAGGATTTAAAATGTTTTATTCTTGAGAACCTTATACATGCATACAATGAAAGACTACCATGTCTACCCTCATCCCCTCTCCACCAGCCCGATACTCCCCTAACATGTCCTCCTTCATTCCCCTCCCCCTCTCCCTACTGCTTCCAGTTAGTGCCATGGAGGCCGTGCACTGGAGGTAAGAAATCCACCAGTTGCTACATCCTCAAAAAAAGAATGCTTATCTCTCCCTCAGCAAATATCTGCTGCCTAAGTTCCTCAATAAAAGGTGAGTTTAGAGATTGCTTGCCCATCTATGCCAGGATTTTGGCTGGCTTGTTCTTATGTAGGGCTTGTGCAAGTTCAACAAAAACAAAACAAAACACATGATCTTTCACCACATAAAAAAAGTGATCCCTTGGGTGTTTCTTTTGGGCAACCAGAGCAAAATCTCTTACTGCTTTTCTCTATTCTTTTGTGGGGGGCTGGAGGGGAGGAACAGCCCTGGCTATCCTGAAACTCATGCTGTAGACCAGGCTGGCCTCAAATTCAGAGATCCGCCAGTCTCTGCCTCCCAAGTGCTGGGATTTGAGGCATGTGTCACCACCACCCGAACTTATCACCATTCTTACCTATTTCTCTTTAGTAGATTTGTTCTTCTGTGGCAGAATCCCTGAACAATAGCCTTCTGTGTATAATTTAAAATGGTTCTTGTGAGCCAGTCTAGAGGACTTCCTAGAGGCTGAAGCAGGAAAATCTCTAGACAGAGCCAGCTGGTCTACATAGTGAGACTGCCTCAAAAGGTAAAATAAGGGGGGTTATCTACATTGATAGAATGATTCTTTGCAAGCATGGATGGAGTACTGGGTTTGACCCCAGCACTGCATATACCTAGCTTTGGTAACACCTGTCATCTAAGCACTGGGGACCTGTAGGAAGAGGAGCAGAAATTCAAAGTCCTCTTACCTGGCAAGTTTCAGACCAACTTGAGACACATGAGACCCTTTCTCAAAACAACTACAACAACAAAACCAAAAAAACACAATGAAATACGTTTTTATTTTTATCCTTTTAATTTTTAAACTCTGTCCATGTGTCCATGTGTCTGTGAGTGGGTGTGTGCACATGGGGCATCAGATTGCCTGCAGCTGGAGTTACAGGCAGTTGAGAGCCACCTGATAAGCTGAAACCTGAACTCAAGTCCTCTGCAAGAGCAGTGTACGCTTGGAACCATTGGGCCACCTTTCTGGCCCCCAAAATGGTGTTTCTGAGTAGGCAAAATAACACATCAGCTATTTTCAATGCAGATAAACATTAAAACAAAGAAACCACCATCTGCGTCTTTGTTTCTGTGCTGATACTTCTGCCTTTTTAGTGTTTTCCCTCTGTAGTTTTCTTTCCTTGTACTCTTCAGATATTTCAGTAGTAAATGTCACTGTGGGGGCTTAAAGGGAGCTAACCTCTTCCAAAAGGGACGTGAAGAATTACCAAAGTTCTAAGTGTCCGTCAGTAACAGTGTTCTGTATTTGTGTCACTAAAAACATTCTTAGACTATCAAAACGGCCTGTCACTCTGTTCCTCAACAAATGACTTACATACCAGGAACTCTGGGGCAGTGATGGGTATAGCAAAGTAGGCATGATCTCTCCTGTGCAAACAGTGGATAAGAAGTCAACAAAAAGGGAACAGAACATTCCCAAATAATGATGGGATAACTGAAGGTCAGGATGCTAGCCAGATGACCATCTTAACCTGAATAGTCACAGAGTATCTTCAAAGAGAAAGTGGGCCAGAATCTTAGATGAGAAGGAAAACTTTAAAATCCATCTATTTTGGTACTCTTATCTTATATATAGGCATATACAGGTACTGGGAATTCACACAAGAGCGAGGTACACTCATATGCACAGGTCTGCATGTGTGTGTGTGTGTGTGTGTGTGTGTGTGTGTGTGTGTGTGTGTGTTGGAGAAAAGGAGAGATTAAAGTTTGTTAGCACAAGCACACAACTGTCCCACACAATGCGTGTACAGGGATAACCCGGAAGGAAATAGCTTAGCATTAAACAGTTCTTTGAACTTATTCAAAGACAGTGACTCTTCCTCAAGAAAAATGCCCTTGAGTAATACACAGCCTACACAGAAGGTGTGACTTCTCTTCTCAGTGCTGGTGCACCAGGGAGCCACGTGGTGTCTGCCCTGCTTCTGCCAGGCCAGAGAAGTAAGTCTTCTAGCATAAGACAGACCTTCTTCAGGATGCACACTGTTGACTGGAGTCCCTTGCTTGTACCTCAGCATGAAGCAGTACTTACTGTTCTGTGCAAGGGTGTAGCAGAAAATTCAAGGAGCTGTCAAAGCAGGCTTCTTTAACAAGTAGGTTTTCTGAAAGGGGGAAAGAGACCCTTAAACAGCTTCATGGGTCATAAAAATGAGGAACAAAGGGAATATGAGGCGCAAAAATGGAAAATGTCATCGATGTCTGCACAGAGATGCAGATCCTGTACATACCAGACAAGAGCAGGTTTGTTTGCAAGTGTACCCCCAAACAGTGGTCTAGTAAGCTCGTGTCTTGTTTATTATAAAGGAAGACATCTCCAGGTGAGTATTACATGTCAGTAACCAAAGCAGAATACCTCTCCTTGTTTAACTTTTATCCATGTTTAACTTTTATCCCCTGGACAACATTAAAGTTCCAGATGGTACCCAAGTTCTAGGTAGCTCTAGGGAAAAGGAGACACCTTCACTGGCAGCAGGAATATTTGGGAGCCAACTCCACAATGGAGCAGCTTTTAGTCTTGGCAGCCTCCAGCTGCTGCTTACTTTTTGCTCATGACTCAGATAATGTTTGTTAGAAATAAGGAAGCGGATGGTCCCTGATGTCGTTGGGAAGTATGATTCTCTTTTATTCTCTTATACATAGTTCCCTGTGTTCTGCCTACTGAAGCTCCTTTTTTCCTAAGGTGAGCTTAAGATCGTTATCTCTGTCTTTCCTCACCCATTCTCCAACAACCCAAGTCCATGGCTACAAAGCAAGTTTGAGGCCAGCCTGGGATACATGAGCCAAGCTGCTCCTCCCTCAGCACTCCTGCTCCTGTGAGGCCATTGGAAACATCATTTGGGGTGAATCATCCAAACAAACACTCCTTTCAAGCAAGACAGTCAAAAACCATAAAAGGCGAGGGTGCTGTAAAGCTGTGGTACATGTGATCCCAGCAATTGTGTTTTGCAAAGAGCATCTGCCCATGGCCGGACAGGTGTAGCATCTAAGACAGCATCTGCCAGCTTCACTAGAAAGAGCAGGCCCTTGTCTAATAAGCCACATGGACAACAGCAGCTCTCCTGCGGGGACCTTCTTGTTGCCCCACAAAGGAGTGTCCGCTACCTTCTCACTCCAGGCAGCATCTTTAGACGCTGGTCAGAATGTCAGAGCAAGGCCATTCCCCTTCTTCAGTTCCCTGGTCTTTACCCTGTGCCATATGCAATCTAAGAGTCCAAGCCACAGATCTGCTTCTTCAGCACAGGGCTGGTTCGCCAGCCACTGCTACCTGAGTCAGCGAGTGCACAACGGTCACTTGACTCTATTTTTTTTTCTTTGAAAAAGGAAAAGGCAAAAAAACTTTGTGGCTTAAAAGTAGAAGTGTCAAGATGGTGTTACAATTATAGCACCAAAGTCTGGAGAGATGCCTCAGACATGGAAAGCATTAAAATATAGAAATCTGGCTTTCGAAAATAGCTTTATGGCACTGATTTAAATGGTTTGGATTTCTCCCCTTTAAAGTTGATTTTACTTTTTCTTCTTTTGATTGTAATCAGTCATCTGAAAGACAAGTGGTAAGGAGCCTCGTCAGTGTAGGTAGGTGGCACATCAGTCTTCCAAAAGGCAACTGGGGCAATGCCTTTCGGATCCAAAATGTTTCTAGTGAGGTTGTTTATTTTTCCCTTTGTGTGTGTGCTGGGGACTGACCGAGAGGCCTTGCTCATCACAGGTAAGCACTCCATCTCTGAGCTACTCCACACCCCCCAGGCTTAAGGAGCAGAAATTTTTAAATGAGCTGTCAAAAGGACATTAGGAAAGAGAGGGACCGAAGGACTTCAAGTACGACTATTCAGAAAGTAGCTGTACACATGTAAGAAGGTACAATGCTCCAGAGCTGAAGGCCAAGGCCATTTCCCTCACAGGCTTGAAAACAAGGAAAAAGAAAATTAGGCAGCCCTGAGTAACTGCTCCATGAAAACTGTCACCTAATGCCTTTCTTCACCGATGAGAAACGTCAAGGGTATTTCTAAGTTAATTGGACGCACCATGAGGCATGCCAGTCTCAAACGCTTACCCTTTGAAAGACTTGGAGTTGATGTCTTTGAGCCAGTGCCTTCATGAAGATCTTTAATCTTCAGCAAAAATGTGAGGTAAGCTGGATATATCACTTCTATTTTCAAATTAGAGTAAAGGTGTCTGCTCAGGTTTTGCGAATGGAAGGAGCCACATCACCATGAGACGCACAGCAGCCTGAAAACCTACTTGGCCAGTGTGTGAAACGTGGAGAAGGGCTTGAGATGTTTTCTCACTCTGTTTCCACCACCCGCATTAATGAATGCCACCCACCATGAAAAATGCACGTCTGCTAGAGGAGAGAGCATGGAATGAGGCAGGATCCTAACACTGTGAGCCACTTCTTCTGACTTTGTATCAGCACCTGCAGCTCGTGTGCAGCATTCCCCATGTCGTGTAAATATAGCCTTCCAAACATTCTCTTTTTTGTCCTACGCCTACACTGCAAAGAGATAAAAGTCAGAAATTTTAGTTTAAAGTTCATTCTTTTCAGTTTATGTAACCAACTTGTGAGCGCCAATGTTATAACTATAGACAATTGAAGGTCTAGTGATGGTGCAGGATGCGGGGAAGGTGCCACAGAGGACTGAGGAGTGCACCTTCAGTGATAAATGATTCTTTGAGACAAAGTGCCAGGCAGTTCAGTGAGCAAAGAGGCCGCTGTAAACAGCCCTGGCAGAGGGCAGGTTTGATATGCATGATGTTGTTTGAAGTACCCACAGGGCATCAATCACCTGCCACAGAAAAGCTCTGTGATAAAAACTTCCTCAAAGGAAACTGGAAATTTTGTGTAAACAGAAAGACTTCTGCACATTGAAAAAATGCAGTAATGTGAATGACGAGGCATTAAGTCCTGGAGGAAAACCCACACGGATCGTCCATTCGTTCATTTAGCAAAGATTCATTGAGTATGCTTAAGTGCCAGATATTGGAAAGTCCAAGAATTACCAAGATGAATAAAGTAGGTCTCTGCACTGTAACTCTTGGGTACTATTGAAGCAAATGCCTTCCTTATGTACTCAACAGATGCACACCCACAGGTGTGCCAAAAGACACTGCAGAAACTTGGTAACTGCTATTAATGAAATTTCACATGGAAAACAATGGCAGTGAGAACCAGGGAGCACACAGCAAATACTTTCCAGCAACAGAGGTATCCCAGCTACCAGGCTGCAGGTGAATGCTACAGACGGGGCTAACGGAAGAATTGGATACTCCATGGGCCTCTTCACATAACATTTAAACATGGCACTAGAGCACAGAGCATGGCTTTCAGTGAAGATGAAGAGTAACAGGCTAGTGAGGAAGGGCGCTGCAGGGTACCGTTTTGAATTACGAGCGGAGTGGTAGACACCCAGGTGCAATTATTGGTGCTTCTCTGCTCATGGGTCCTCATCAAGAAGAATTCAGCAAGACTCAAAGGAAGAAGCAGTGCGTTAGAGCTGTCAGAGCAAAGGAAGACTATATTCAGGCAGATGTGAGGGGTCCACCTTTTCCTTTCCCCATCTAGTTTATTCATAGCATCTTCATTGGCCCGTCTCAGCTGGAGGTCTGAGGATGCGTTTCCCTACTCCAACATGTTCACTTAGAACATTTTGATCTAGAAAGTACCTGTTCCTTTTTGAGATTGCTCCAGCCCTTGTGGTTGGTGTCATGGCGGCTTGTCTCAAGCTTAGTCTTCTACCTAACAGATCCGGGCTTTCCTCTTAAATAATTCTAGGCCGTGTCTCTTTGACAACCGACACTACCTAAGCCACTGTCCCTCTCTTTCCCTTTGATATCTCCTTCTCTTTATCCTTGCTGGGAGATCTCAGGTGTCATGTCGACTTTCTGATATTCTGTCAACATTTCTAACAAGACTTTTTTTGGAAAGATAAAATCTTTTGGAAAGATAAAAATATTAACAGCACACCTAACAAAATTATCACTAGTTCCTTCTTACTGGGACACAAAGCAGTTCTATTTTTTTCTGGATGTCTTTCACAATTAGTTAAGAGTTTCCTGCACATTTGTCTGTTAGGGCTATCTTCTTTAATTCCTAAGACCCTGGCTCTTTTTCTTTTTATACAATACTCTGTTGTGGAAACTGGTTTAAACTGGCTCACTTTTCCCTGAGAGGTTCTGCTCCTGGGCCTGGAGGACTGTTTCTGTTTGTTCTTTGCTTGATTAGAGACGGGTCTAACGTAGCATAGGCTGGCCTCCAACTTACTGTGTAGCCAAGGATGACCTCGAATCTCCAGTCCTCCTGCCTCGACCTCCTGAGTGCAGGAATATGCCTCTTTGCCTAGTTGTATGGGGTGTTGGAGATCAAACCAAGGCTGTGTACATACTAGGTGACAGTCTACTCACTGGGCTCCATCGCTTGCTCTCCTTCTGGTGTTGAACTTGTTCCTTGTCTCCTGTGATGGTTCACCCTACAGATTCTGGGGCTCACTTCCAGGTTTAGCCCTACGTCCATGTCAAGCCTTAATCCACCTTACTTTAACATGCTTTGAGACTCTGCCTATCTTCTTTCCACACCTTTTAGTTTTGGTTTGTTTTTAGCTTCTAGTCTACACAGCACTTGACTGAAACAGTAGCTTCTTACTCTATTAATAGTTACCAGAAACAGAGTCCACTGCGAGAGACTAAAACCGCCAAGGCCACATTCTGGATCTTTCCATGCCAGAATGTCTCTGGGAGCAGACTTCCTCTCCTGGTCCTCTCGTGCTCATCCTCTTTTGAATTTAGAGTCCCGCAGCTGTCTTGGAAGATGGACCATGCCACTCTTCCCAGGAGGGTGTCAGAAAGCTCACAGCAGAGGTGACACTGAGCCATGCTACAACTGAAAATTCTCTCTATCATTCCAGAGCACTTCACAGTATGGACCAACGCTGGGTGCAGTGCCAATTGAAATCAACTGCCAAGTAATTGACTGCCATCCTATTAACTCTCTTATACAGTTTGAAACATCAGCTTGCCCCATTTTCATCGAGATGGTCTGAATGGCTGTAGCTCTTTAGTATTAGCATCCTTTTCTTTCCCAGGACTAGCCAAAAAAGTTAATAATTGTTTAAGGGAGATAATCATAGGCTTTGGTACAATAATCTCCCTTTTAAAATAAAATAATAAAACTGGAAAATAATTAATTCTTTCCTCTTGCCTAAGTCAGATATCCAGAAGGTGCCAAAAGCGTGAGTTAGGAGAGCTTAGAAGTTCTTTTGACTCGATGGCTCAAACAAGCTCCCACCTCTTCTGGCACACAAGACCATTGCATTTGATGCTATTTATTACAACTGAGCCCTGTTCATGCGGTATCAGCCCTGTCTCTGTGGAAGCCCATCTATTATCAAAAGCCTCTGCATGCTTTATGTTCAAAGCACCCAGCAGTGGATTGAAAGCCAGTACTGTCCTAGATCAGGGGACCGTCACATCACCCAGAAGCTGAGGGATGATTACAAGGCACATGTCTGAGCTCTGCACGGTCCTGCTGGAGGAAAGCAAAACACTCATCAGGTGTACTTTTCTCAAATGAAAATTGACATTGCGCATGCAACTGAGGCCTTTCAAGAAAGATGAACACACTGAGGAAAAGGTCAAGAACCTAAAGACCAGTGTGGAAAGGACACCTCCGAGCCATCTCAGAGATGGCAGTCAATGTCAGAGAAGAGACACAATAACAAGGCACTGGCAGGACACCTGTGCTTCCTGCCAGTGGCTATTTCTTGGCTCCTGGAGTTTTCTTCTGTATTCTTTTGAGTGTTTTTAACACCTATCTTTTTTATTTTTTTGTTTGGATATGGCATGTGTGTTTGCATGCACATATGCATTCAGGCTACATTTGCATGTGTGTGTGGAGGCCACAGGTCAGTGTAAGCTGTTTTCTTTTTTTGAGGCTGGGTCTTTTTTGTGAACTCAGTGCTCACTGATTGTCTGGACTGGCTGGTCAATGAGCTCTGGGGATATGCTTGTTTCTGCCACTGCCCCTAACTACAGTCACAGACACATGAGACCCTTCCCAGCCTTTCTTTTTTTTAAATGTGGGTGCTGGGGAATCTGAACTCAGGTTCTTGCACTTATGCCCCAAATGCATTACCAATTGAGCTACCCAGCCCCTAATTCTTATTCTATAAACTACTTTATTCTGCTCACACTTTCTTCAAAATTATGTACCTTTATATTGATTATGTCTGAAACAAATCTTCTCCAGAACTGTAGAGAGCATTTCAGGTCCAAGTTCAGCTTCTGAATGTTGAGCATTTAATTGCATGGGAACACATAGGTCAACCATAAGGAAATAATATATCAAATGGAGAATGGGCACACTTCTAGAAAAGCAAAACAAGAAGCAAGTCCACTTCCACACCAAATTGCTGTGTAGAAACAGAAAGATCAAGTGAGGTGGAGGTTATTACAGAATAGAAAAGATTTTAAAACCACGAGGAAGCAATCCTAGAACTCAGATTGAAAGCAGCCGACTGCATACTCTTTTATAAAAGGCGTGATGCGTTTTCCACTGGTTAGTTGTTGTCAGACAGTACCCCAAAAGTGAGTGTTGAGCTGCACAAGTCACACTGTCATTTTCAAAGAAGTGGGGAACATGGATAGCTTAGGTATACGCTTACCGTTTGTTTTGCTCTTTGGGGTGAAGAGATCCTGAACGAGAAAATGATTTCTTGCACATTAGATGAAAAATGACGAAGTGCCAAGACTGGGTCATGCCTCCTTCCTTTGCCTCATATACAATAGCAACTGATCACCAGCATCCATCACGGTGCTCACAGTGGTGAGGGCCAGTCTTGCCTGCATAGCAACCATGGTACACAAGCACTGACTGCCCAGGAGTGCTTGTGACTACAGCAGCAGTGCTTTGATCTAATGAAAGACGGACATCATTTGACCGTGCGTTAAAATGCCAGAGTAGTGAAATGGCTGAGTGGATACAGGTGCTTTCCAGCAAGCCTGGTGGCCTAAGCTTGATGCCTGGAACCTGCATGGTAGAGACAAGAACAGGCTCTCCAAAGTCGTTCTCTGACATCCACATGTGTGCCACAGTATGGGCATGTATATGTTCACACATGCACACACACAAACACACACACAAATTAATTATTAATTAATTTTCAAAAATTGAGAGGAGACACAGCTCAGCAGTTAGAGCGCTTGCTTCTCATCTAGAGGACCGGAACCCATACAGGGCAGCTCACAGCCATCTGTAACTCTGGCTTCTGGGGATCCAGTGCCCTTTTCCAGAATCTGTGGGCACCAGGACTCATGTGACACACAGACATATATGTAAACATAAAACCTTTTTGAAAACAGTTTCAAACTTCTACATGTCTTTACTTTGGACTTTAAAGAATTACAGTTTCGGGGTTGGGGATTTAACTCAGTGGTAGAGCTCTTGCCTAGCAAGTGCAAGGCCCTGGGTTCAATCCTCAGCTCAAAAAATAAATAAAAAATTACAATTTCCCAACATTTCAATTAAATGAGTACACATTGCTAAAACTGGATGTTCAAGGTTTAGTTAAGTTTTATTTTATGGTATTAAAATATTCATGTTGCAAGTTAGAAGCATTTTGAGAAAACACTCTGACTGCTGATCAAGTTACCTCTGCTGTCATTTATTTCTCGGTCTCCACTCTCTTACATTTCCTCCAATTTAACCACTGCTCCTCATATTTCAGAACAAGTTGAATCAGTTTAAAAACATATCCCATTGGCTTATGTTTTAACCCTGTATTTATTTCATCATTTTACATGTTAGGATTTTCAGCACACAGCAGCAGGGACCTACGGGCTGATTTTTTTCCTGTGCAAAACTGAGAAGTTTGAGATTACATAAACCACTTCCTCTGGAGTCTTAAAGCAGCTGAATGCCTTGCTATGTATAACCAGCATATGTGTGTACATGCATACATATGCATATCAATATATGCATTGATACATTCATCTTAGTGAAATCCTCAGGACCTCTAAGAAGGAAATCTGATGGGCAGTTTGGGGATTCTTCTCAGAGGTGGGGGCTTTTGGTGAATTTAAGGTCTGGCAAACAAAAATAACAGAAGGACAGAGAATTGTTTCCCAATACCGTCCAAGAATCGAGGGGAGACGGGAAAAGAGCAAGTCCGATTTTGTTTATATTTCAATAAACAACAGGCATTTGAAAAATTAACCAAGATCTTCATAATATTTACAGCTTTGCAGTGTGTGCTTTGTTGTTTCATTTATTACACCGTAATTCTTAAAATGGAAGGGGCTCTTTGCAGCGGAAGAAATAGGAGAAATGGAAACATTTATTTTATGTGTGCCCTACAGGAAGAACTCTGAGCGTAGGAGAGGTAGAGCAGGTGGAAACAGCTGCACAAAAGAGGCCCTGAGCCAAATCCCAAGGATTTGGGGTAAGAAAGTGATGTGGGTTAACATCAAAAAAAAATAAGTGTGCTTGAGGACTGGAAATGTGGTTAGTAGTTGGTACAGTGCTTGCCTAGCATGCAAAAAAGCAAAAAAAAAGAAAACCTCGGGTGTGATCCCGCCCACGATATAAACTGGATGTGATGGTGCACACCTGTAATCCCAGCACTTGGCCGTTTAGAAAGTTTCAGACGAGCCTAGCATATGTAAGAGCCTGCTTCAAGGAGGAGGGAGAGACAGCTCTTTACCCGCTGACAGTGTTGCACACTAGCGTCTCTGGGGGTTTCCGCGGCGTGCTGGCTATGCTGGGGCAAACTCCCTGCCAGCTAGTGTAGTAAGTTAAGGAAGTGCCAGGAACAGAGTGCTGCAAATGCCCCAGGTGTCTATTGTGCAGTATCAGGGTTTAGAACCACTGAGGTAAGGGGTTTTTCCTTAATAAGTTTTTTCTTGCAGGGTCAGCTTCTAAAGATGTTTCAAGTTTATTATATGCAATTACTATATCCTGCCTTTATGTGAGTAATGACCTCTCAGTTCTCTGGGCCAGTGTCTAGGCAGCCCTCAAGGATATGAAACAGAAAAAAAAAATGTTTAGCACACTCAAATATTTAAAGAGAAAATAAAATGAGAAGGATAAACCAATCAAAAACATTATCATTATTTACCCCCTTTAATTGTATTTATTTGTTGTTTGTGTCTGTGTTTGTGCATTCCCATGTGTGTATGTGTCTGTGTGGGTGTGTCTTTGTGTGTGTGTGCAGATGCATGTGCACATTCTCACAAGTGCAAGCCAGAGATCAGTTTCATCGCTTCTGTTTTAAACTTTAAAAAAGAATTATAGTGAAGTTTCCATGGTTGACACCATCTCCCAAAGCCTTTTTTGTTTTTTAATCATATTGAAATTTATTCCAAAAAGTTTTGTAAGTTATGTGGAAAAGGAAAGGATTTGCTGATGATGCTCTTCTGCAGTGTGGATGTAGGTCAGCACAACACAGTGGCCGCATTTGAGACGTCAGAAGATAGAATTTTCTAGTCATATTTTACTGCAGTAATTGGGATGGTGGAACCTGAAAAGTGGAAACTGTTGTGGGCACATCTCTGTTTGGAGGGAAGACCTGTCAACACTGACTACTGTGGTCACTTAGCTGCTCCAGGAGACAGGCAGAGATCACCAGCTTCCCAGACTTCTCCCAAACCTGGAATGAATTGAGCACAGGCAGGATGACACAGTAGAAGAAGGCCATGAACTTTGTCTGAGTGCCAGTGGCCGGAGGCTGGAGGCTCATGTGGATGCTTAGACCACAGAACAGGGTGACAACCTGTAAGAGGGAACTGTGTGTGATGAATGTCTGTGCATCCTTCAGCAGAAGTAATGTCAGCACAGCCCTAGCAATGAAAGTGTAAGAGATGAGCAGGGTCAGCAGTCCTATGGACTTTTGAATGTATATATACACATATTTTTTCTTGTGTGCGTGTGCCTGAGTGTATGTATGTGTGTGCAGGAGCTTGCAGAGGTCAGGAGAGCATCCAATCCTCTAGAACTGAAGTTACAGGTGTTTGTGAGCCAGCATGAGAGAGTTATCAACCATGGAGACTTTATTATAATTTTTTAAAAGTTTAAAACATGAGAAATAAATCAGGTCCTCTGCAAGACCCACTGAGCCATCTCTCCAGCCCCTTAAACTTTTTTTTTTTTTTTTGAGACAAGGTTCCTCTGTGTAGCTTTGGAACTCACTCTGTAGCCCAGGCTGGCCTCAATTTCACAGAGATCTGCCTGGCTCTGCCTCCCGAGTGCTGGGATTAAAGGCATACACCACCACTGCCTGGCCCCTTAAACTAATTTTTAAATAAACTTTGAAGAGTTAAATACTGAAAACCACCTGGGTTGTTTTCTCTGTAATCTTTTCATTGTTAACAATTGATGTTTCTTTTCAGCTTGGACATTCAAGAACACACCTTTAAATTGTTCCCTAAAAAAAAAAAAAAAAAAAAAAAAAAGTTTCCTTCACCCTCTAGGTATGTATCTTGGAAACATGGCTTCCTTACGTTAAGTAGTATAATCCACATGACTGTATCCAAAGAAAGTTTCTACTTTTTGGAAAGAAAATGGAAATACTTGTCCACTTGGTTATGGAGATTAAAAAAATAGCATATTTTTGCAAATTAACAGCAATTTTAGGACATGTTTATTTCTGGCATACTTGCTATAGAAAGAATGTACTTATTTGCTGTTATTTAAAATAACATTTAAGGGCTGGATGAGAGGGCTCAGTGATTAAAACACTTGTCACAAAAGCCTAGCGACTTGAGTTCAATCCCCAGGACCCACAAAAAGGTAAAGAGAAATGATTTCACACGGTGATCCTCTGCACTCCGGGTGCATACACACTCACCCACATTCACACACACAATTAGACTAAAAATTTCAAAAATGAATAAAGGGACTGGAGAGGTGGCTCAGTGGTTAAGAGCTCATCCTGCTCTTGCAAAGGACACAAGCTGGGTGCCCATCACCAGCCTATAATAGCAGACAGCCACCTGTGACTCCAGCTCCAGCCACCCAGTACTTCCAACCTCCTGTCCGCTGACATCTGCATTCATGTGCAACACAACCACACAGAACGTATGCACATGCACACACACACACACACACACACACACACACACACAATTAGAAATAAAATAAATCTTTAAAACAATCAGAGAAATGATAGGATTGGAAATTTATCACTTCAAAACTATTATAAAAATAATCCCAGCAGAATTTTAAAAAAAAAGCTAAAATCTTTGGGGTCAAGGTGTATAGTATATTACCTAATCTTTGCAAATATTCCTTTGCAAATTTCAATAACAAAGAAAAAAGTGGTAACATGGGTTAGGAGGCAGAAACTGACAGGCATTAGCCTAGATGAAATTGAAAGGACAAAACCAATGTGAAGTCACCTGATGTTAAGCTCTGAGAGGGACCTGTGTGATCTGCTCACCCAAATGCACAGACAGACACTACTAGTCATTGAGAGAGAGAGAGAGAGGGAGAGAGAGAGAGAGAGAGAGAGAGAGAGAGAGAGAGAGTACGCAGGAGCTGGAGAGATGGCTCAATGGTTAAGAGCACATACTGCTCTTCCTGAGGACCCAGCACCCATGCCCAGGTGGCTTACAACTGTCTATAACCCCAGCTCTGGGGGATCTCACATCTCTGACCTCGTTAGGAACTTGCATTCATGTGCATATGTGCATATATCCCCTTCTCAACACACATAATTAAAATAATAATAATAAACAATGAGACCAATATCATGAGAGACACGCTGAGCTGCTGATGTAATTCAGAGCTAGAGTGCCTGCCCTTCATGCACAAGGCCTCAAACTTCAGCCCTACCAGCCACCAAAGAGAGCCATTCTGTAACTAACTGATCTTACAATTCAAAATTGTTCAACCTCTCGTGAAAGGTTGAAGTTCTGTACAACAAGAAATTAAAGAACATGGAAACCAGATGCAATGCATAGTCCTGGATCAAAATCTAGATATGAAAGAGAATTGTTTTTTCTATAAATTACATTAAAAGGGACGTGGGGGATTTGTATATACATTGCACAGAATTGCATCTGAGTTAAATTTCCTGAATTGGTTAGTTACATGGCCATAAAGTCAAGTTGAAGATACACACTTGACATTACTGAGGAGTGCAGAATCACGATATGTAAGATAGGTCTTCAAAAGTAACAAAACACTCAACAGGCATTTGCTGCTAGACCTGACTTACTATTGAGATCAAGGGAATGTTCTTCTTGCATGAAACATTTGTGCAGTCTCTCTAAGCAGAATACTCGAGAAGCCTGTTAACAGACATCATTTGGGGAAGGTCCCTGAATGTTTGCTTTTTCCACTTCCTCCTCTGTCTCTGCCCTCCCTAAACACTCTAACAAGTGTTTAATGGTTCGTGCAGAGACAATAAAGCCCTAGGAAAGAATTCAATTTAAAGGAAATCATTTTAAAATTGACAAATCCATTTATAGTTCAATAACCATCTCCTAATTTATTGGGTTAATAAATTCAGGATTTGGAGTAGTTAGATTTTTCTGGCATTTTTATTGTAGTAAAACATATGTAGCATAAAATTTGCCATTATAACCAATTTTTGATGGCATTAAGGACATTCACATTGATGCACCCATCACCATTATTCATCTCTGGAACACTCTGGAGTATTCCATCAACTATACTGAGCTGTATACCATTAAACACCAACTCCCCATCTCTCCTCTTACACATTTATGTAGTCTAAACATACATCTCTTATCAGACACAGTCTTGCAAAGATTTTCCCCCATTCTATAGGTTGCCTTTTTACTTTGGTGCATAAAATTTTCAAGTTTGGGGGCTGGGTTTGCAGCTCAGTGGTAGAACACTTTCCAAGAAGCTTTTAATTTTCATGAAGTATGGAGTTCAGTTTGTCCCATTTCTTATGCTTATATTGCTAATTCCCAGAGAGCGTTTCTGCTTGGTTTTTGGGCTACTGAACAGCAGTAGATGTTTTTTCTCTTTGCATTTTGGAACAGTGATGATGATCATCATTCACCTTTTTGGAGTATGGAACTGACACATGCTACACTCAATAGCACACACTTTACACTCAGTAACACAGACTACAGCATATATCAAGTAAACCTTACTTTCTGAAACTAAAATATTGCTGACTCCTCCGCTTAAAATGAGTTCCTGTTAAATCTTCCTTTGAATATTTCTGGAAATTTCTCAAAAGATTACCTCATGTACTTCAGAACAAATGTCTTGTTCTGCTTTTGTTTTTACACTGCAGGCTTCTTTATTCTGCCTGGGCTGCCATTGACCCTCTGGGTTTTCCACACTGGTATAGATGTCCTCCAATTGCATATGGCACAATGCCTCGGAACTGCCCTCTCCACCCTGATCCGGGCACCTTGAGCTTCCTGGCACGGAGACCTGTCACTCCTCTGCCGTGGGGTAGTCATGGAGGCTAGCAGAGAACATGGTGTGCTGAGTTGCAGGTTAGGGACTCAAAGTACTGCTAAAGAAAATATTGACACATGCTAAGTGTGAGAAAGACTTTGTTCAGAACCACTGTGAAAGGTGTCAAGATTATTACAGAGGGGAGAAGACTGGGCTCTCCTCCAAACACAACAAGGGCAGGATTCATAACTAAGAGTGGAGTGCCTATGTGGACAGAGAGGCCAGTGGATGGAAAATTACATCAAGGCATCCTAGTTAAACTGACTCAATAAAATTCTTGTTGAAGGTGGGCCATAGTCATCAGGTGCCAAAAGTTCAGGATGGGGAATTTAACTAGATAGTCAGATTGCCTCTACATGGACTCGACTCTATTCCTAAACAATGAGAATAGGCCAGGGACCAGGGTCAAAGCTTACTGAGGAAGAGAGCTTGGCAAAGCCTGACTAAGTTTCGGTCCAGGAGAGAACCTCAGTCCATCCCTCCCTTTCTTCAAAGCAGGACACAATGCAGCCTAGGGACAGTTTCCTGGTGATAAAATTTCTCTGTGGTCACTCTACTCCAATACCCTGTTCACAAAATACATCTAGTCTAATTGGATTTGACCTGATTACTAAATTAATAAAAACAAGAACAGTAAAGGACCACATTGACTTTTTGGTTTGCTTGGCTGGTATTTTTCATAAGGGTTCAGGTTATGTTTCTTTAAAAGCCTCTTGAGAGGATAGATTGATGGCTCAGTGGCTAAAATTCTTGCTATGCAAACATGAGAAGTTAAATTGGGATCCCCAACATCCATGTGTAAGCTGGGGAGGCAGACACAGGAGGACCCTGGAGCTGGCTGGCCAGCCAACAGGGCCAGATCTGTGAGTTCCAGGTTCAGTCTTAAAAGTAATGTGGGACCAGAGAGATGTCTCAGTGGTCAAAGATGCTTGCCACCAAGTCTGATGACCTGAGTTCAGTAGAAGGAGAGAGTTGATGACTGCAAGTTGTCTTTTGTCCTCCATGTGCAAAACACTCACAAACACTTCACCGGAAGGCCTTTGACACTAGGAAGCCATGGCAAGAGGCCAGATCCAGGCTTAGGATTTGCTCTGTCCTTTGCTCTTAGCTGCTTCTGTGCTCTAGGAAGTGTGAAGACATACACCCTCCCCGCTGCATGCACTTTCAGACTCCCTTGACCTTTCTGATCCTTTCTGGTGCTTTGTCTGGGAGGTGCTCTAGGGAGGCAACCCTAACCTAAAGTCACTTCACCCAGTTCTGAAGCGACAGTTACTAAAACCATGCAGGCATGTCTGATGTTCCTTCCATGTCCCCAGTATATCCTGTCACAAAGAGGACATGTTCATCCCGAACTTGTGCAAATAATAAGATTACCATGGAAATAAAAATATTCAATCAGAATATCTGAATTTGGAAAGGATCAAGCAAAGAATAAAAATATGTTTCATTTCTGTTTACAAAGATAAAATCATTGCCATGAGTTATAGATAGCTTAAGAGAAAAAGGTTCCTTATATCTCCCCTGCCCCCCTCCACGCGCGCACCAAAAAAAAAAAAAAAACCAAAACCAAAATGAAACACCCAAGAACTGGGAAATTCCCAAACAAAAAGCAATAACCACCCTTTATCTGTTGTCTAGCACAGGTTAGTTAACCTTGCTTGCTCTGTCTGACCTCAGGTCAGCAGCTTCATGGGCTTCTCTCCATAGTGCCGAAGCCCATCCTCACACTCATCACACCACGCTGTCAGAATCCTGCACCCTGGCTCCAAACTCCTCATCTACCTGCCTCAGCCCTCTGAGTACTGACATTACAGTATATATACTTATACCACCTTGCCAGCTTACTGACAGTTGTTTTTGTGGAGTATTGCCCAGAGCTGATTGCAGGAGATAATCAGAGGAAAACAGTAACTATTTGTGGAAGGCAAAACTTTTAGTGTGATCATCCTTAAAGATCTAATGAGAGTTTCTTCAATAAGAAATTTAGGGGCTAGAGAGATGGCTCAGTGGTTAAGAGCACTGGCTGCTCTTTCAGAGGACCCAGATTTAATTCCCAGCAACCACATGGTGGCTCACAACCATCTGTAACTCCAGTTCCTGAGGATTTGATGAACTCCTGGGGCACAAAGCATGCATGTGACATACAAACATATATACAGGCAAAATATTCATACACATAAAATATATCAATAAATAACTATTTTTAAAATAAGAAATGTAGTTATTTCTCTGACACATATTTTATTTTGTTGCTGTTGTGTTTTTGTTTATTTTTGAGATTGTCTCCTGAAGCCCAGAGTAGCCTCAAACTCACTGTGAAGCCTGAGGATGACCTTGAACTTCTCATCCTTCCACTTCCACCGAGTACTGAAGTTTCAGGTGTCTTTCACCAAGCTTGATTTATACAGCCAGGAGATAGGTTGAATCCAGGTTTTTGTGGCTGCTGGTAACCATTCTACCAACTGAGCTACATCCCCAACCCTTTGTTTATTATGTTTTCTAATTTCTTTTGAAACAAGGTGCTGCCTCAAGATTGACCTCAAATTTTTCTTTCTTTCTTTCTTTCTTCCTTCCTTTCTTTTCTTTTCTCTTCTTTTTTCTAATGTTTTTTCAAGACAGGGTTTCTCTGTGTAGTCCTGGTTGTCCTAGAACTCACTCTGTAGACCAGATTGCCCTCAAATTCAGAGATCTACATGCCTTTACCTCCTGAGTGCTGGGACAAAAGGCATGTGCCATCACATTCACCCAGCACTGACCATTAACCTCACAATTTTCAAGCCTCACTCCCTTAACATCTCACTCCTTAACATCTAGGACCACTAATAGGCATGTGTCCCTATGCCAAGCTGTGCACACATTTTGGCATAACAACTACAAAACTAAAATCATGACTGATAAAATGAAACTGAATATAGAATGATCAATAAGAAAATTAACTATCTACAAATATCATATAATTTCTGAAATATTTATATCAATGGTTTTAAAATATAACCTAGGGAAGATTATGCATCTTATTTGTTACAATTAACCATAGCAAACAAATGTAGTCTTTAAGGGAATCTCTTTGGGGGCTGAAGAACTGGCTCAGCAGGAAGTGTACTTACTGTGTAATTAATCATGAGAACCAGAGCTTGGAGACCAGCACCCACTCCTATGACCCCAGCTCCCAGGCAGGCAGAGGCAGGAGGATTGCTGGAGCTGGTTGGTTTCTGACTTAGCAGAGAAAATGCAAGCCCTATATTCAGGGAGAGATCCTGCCTCAAAGCAACAATCAGAGAATAGTAGAAGAGACACTTGACACTCTCCTCTGGCCTGCACACACACACACACAATTAGTAAATATTATTTTAAAAATAAAATTTGTTTAAACCTAAATGATGGCTCTAAACTGTCCATAACCCTAGCTCCAGGGGATCTGACACCCTCTCCTGACTCCCATGGACACCAGGCACATACCTGGTACACAGACAAATGTTCAAGCTAAACACTCATACATTGAATAAAATGAACAAATCTTTAAAAAAATAAATAAATAAAAATAATAGACCAACAAGGGCTGGAGAAATGACTCAGTGATTAAGAGCACACTGTTTTTGTCCAGGACTAGAAATCTGTTGCCAGCACCCATGATAAACTACTCACAAAAGTCTGTAATTCCAGTTCCAGGAGATCTACCTACCTCTTCTGGAATCTGTGGGGACTGCACTCTTGAGTGCGCGCGTGCATGCGCGTGCACATGCACACACTTACAAATAAGACCTAAGAAAGTTTAAAAAAAAAAAATAACTGAATAGGCAAGGTGTGGTGGTGCACACCTTTAATCCCAGCACTTGAGAGGCAGAGACAGGTAGAGCTCAGTGAGTTCGAGGCCAGCCTGGTCTACAGGGTGAGTTCAAGGACAGCTCGAGCTGCTACACAGAAAAACTCCATCTTGAGAAACAAACAAAAACAAAACAAAAAAAGGAAACAACAGCAACAACAAATAGAAAAATAATACAAAGTGCATTGCTCAGTGTTCATTGCCAACTCAGCACAGTTTAGAATCCCCTGGCAATGGAGTTTCAATGAGAAACTGATTAGTTTGGCCTGTGGGCAGGTCTGTAGGGGATTATCTTGGTCACACTGAAGTTGGAAAACCTGCCCACTGTGGGTGGCACTAGTCCTTAGGCAGAGGATTCTGGATTGTTTAAATGGAGAAAGCAAGCTGGGCTCAAGCGTGTAGGTCTTCACTGCACTGTGCTCTTGACTGTGAATACAGTGTCACCAGCCATCTCCAGCTCCTGCCACTGTGGCTTCTCAGCACCGTCACCTGGAACTGTGGACTAGAACAACCCCTTTCTCCCTTAAATTGCTTCTGTCAGAGCATTTTAATCCCAGCAACAGGAAAAGGAACCAAGACACAAGGAATATCATCTTTAAGAGAGAAAACCAAATCCTACTTCCACAGTTGTGTGCTTTTGTGTCTACCTACACCATGGTTGGGTAACTCTTTCCCTTTAAAATAAAACCTTATAAATAAGTCCATCCAATCTCAGTCACATTTGACCCCACAAGAATAATATCTTCAAACTCCCAAACTGACTCTGCATCCAGGCCTTGTCCTACACTTTCTCTTTCTCACTGTGAGACAGTTTAGGACAAAATTACTGTCTTTTTCAATTTTTTAAAAAAGTTTTTCAAGACAAGGTTTCTCTGTGTAGCTTTGTGCCTGTCCTGGATCTCGCTCTGTAGACCAGGCTGGCCTCGAACTCACAGAGACCCACCTGCCTCTGCCTCCCGAGTGCTGGGATTAAAGGTGTGCGCCACCACTGCCTGGCCTGTCTTTTTCAATTTAACAGAAATAAATCCTACACTCTTTGAATGACTTTCTGTGAAGCTGTTTCTCTTCACCTTTGTTTTTTTCTAGTATTTTTATTTATATGTGTTGATTATAATTTTTCACAGAAAAATCCTAGGCAGTGGAAGTTGTGAGATGTTTGCAGCCCTTCTGCTGCAAACTAGCGGATTATAGGACCATGTGCCATCTGATGATGCTTTCCGGTACCTGCTTCTTCACAGCACAGCTTTCCAGTGTGGCAAAAGAATATGTTTACTAACAGACCCAACTAAAAATATTCTCTCAGTACCACATAAAAATAAAAAGCCACGCAGGGTGGCTCATGCTTATAATCTCACCATTTAAGAGGCGGATGCAGGAGGATCAGGAGTTCAAAGTTACTCTTGGCCAGCTTGGGTTACATGAGACTGTCTCAAAAGACTAAAGATGAATGTATCAACTTATTTTTCTTCTTAGTAATGAGTGTTTTAAACTGGCATGATAGCACAAGCCTATAATGCCAGCACTTGGGAAGCAGAGGCAGAATTACCAAAAGTTCAAGGCCAGGTTGATCTGCATATTCAGTTCAAGGCCAGCCTGGGATATGTAGGAAGACTTTTGTTTCAAAAATAAATAAATAAATATGCTTTCATGCGTTGTTTTACTTATAAGTAATCTGGTTGTTTAGTGAACATCTGTTACTTACCATAATGTAGCATAATTCTAAGGCTACAAGTTACCAAGATTTTGGGAACTTCCTGGAAGCTTATCATTGACCTTGACTAGTCATCTGCTCATGCTATCTATTAATTATCTTTACCACACATACATATCAGGCAAATACACTCACAATAAAAGTCTAAACAGGCTGAACACCTGAGCATTTTATCTTACTGTTATGGTTGCCATACATGAAGAAATATGAGAAGCAATTCATCTTTTCCATATCTTTACCTGTGCACTTTTCTCAAAATTAATTTCATACTTTAGATATTTAAATACTTGATAGAAATTCCTTTACTTCCCCAGGAACCTCCAGGGGACAAAAACCATGAGGCTTGCATTATAGTCAATACTGAAAAGTAGAAGGCATACCTGCTTCTATTAAACCAATAATGCCAAACTGGGTTCACCAAATATTTTCCTTAAAACACATAGACTTGAAAAATGTTTTATTAGTTTCCATATGCCTGAGATCTGTGATTATTTTCAATCTTTATAAACACTTACTTATATCTAAGTATGCTTAAATAGAACATCTAAATCCTTCATGATACTTTAGAAATTAACTTGATAATACTAGACATATAAAAATATGCACAGATAACATATATGCACACACATAGATACTCATTCAAAGAGACGCAGAGACCTCACATAGCTTTGCTCTAAATTTCAACCGTGAATCAGTTAAATACAACAATACCCAACTCACTGGTTTATTAAAAAAAAAAATAGTTGGTGCTCATCTCTGCTCCAGTTTATATTTTTATCTGAATTATGGTTTTGGCAAATGGACATGTTAAGGTTGATTACACAGAAGAGGGCTCAAGTTCTTTGTAAGTGTTCGTAGAGGAGCTTTGGGCTCTCTTTTCTTACGGTCTTACAAAGGCTGTGGCCTGCAGTTCAGGCAAAGGCTGAGGGAGATCAAGTGGTGGTTTGCATGTCTCCAAAGTTCATCTGAGACACTCTTTCCTTTTCCTCTGCAGCTTCAGATCGTGGTTTTCAGGGCTCCCTAAGTCCCTTGAGAGCCCCGTGTATGCAGGACCGAAAGCTGTAGCCTCTGTTGGGAGCTGAGGAGGTGTGATGGGAAAGGAGGGCCTGTGGTTGAGCAGAGGGAAACAAGCAGTAGGGGCTCTTGTATTGAGGGACTCGAGGAAGTTGAGGAGGCCAAAGACAGTAAAGGAAGGAGGCGTAGAGACAACAGGGAGAGCAGCCAGTTGGAGAGAGCTTAAGTTCCAGGTTATGCTAGTAAAATCGGACCACAAGGAAAGCAGCAGAGGGATGCAGGTGTCTCTCAGGAAGTAGAGATCTTGCTCAGCATGTAAGAAGCCATCTCCAGTACAAACTGGGCATGGCGGCTGGCACATGCCTATAATCCCAGATTCAGGAGGTAGAGGCAGGAGGATCAAGAGTTTAAAGGTTGTCTTCTAGTACATAGCAACTTTGAGGCCACGTGAGACCCTGAAGAAAGAAACAAAGGAGAAGGGAAGAGAAAGGGAGGAGGGGCCCCTGTTGAAAGAAATTAAAAAGATGGGGGATGGAGAGAGATGGGAAGGGTGGGAGCAGGGGGATGGCAGTGTGAGGAAGGAAGGAGGGGCAGATGGACAGGTACAGGGTCTGTGCAGCAGGAGCAGAACCAAGGAAGCGGAGTTTAAGAACAGTGCCTGTGAGATGCCTCCCACCCCCATCCCACTCCACCCCCAAGGAAAAGAAACAAGATCAAACAGAACCTAGAGGCCTCCAAGAATTCAGGGAGTGAGTCCTTGCTTGAAACAAACAGCTAGGCAGGACTTCTGGCCCAAGAGATACAGCAGCAAAAGGACATTCAGTACCTTAGGATTCCAAATCTGTCCCCACAACACATACCATGGTGATCTGCCTCTCCAGCTCAGGAGGCTGACTCATCAAAGGGATCTGGGGAAGCTGGTCACAGATGCAGACAGACTCATCAAAGGCACAATACACTTGGTGGGGGGTGGGGTGGAACCTGAGCCCAGGGATGAGGCTGAGCTTACCCACATCACTGTATCATAACTGTGGCTAGGGGTAATTACTTTGGTACTTAACAATGATAAGACTACTTCAGGGTGACTGCAGGGGACATCAAGAGTACCTCAGTGTGGATGAGGGTGTAGCTCAGTTGGTAGGGTGCTGGCCCAGCATACTTGAGGCCCTGAGTTTGATTCCCCAACACTATATAAACTGAAGCAGTTGCCCACACCAGAATATCACCACTCTGCAGTGAGGGCTCCATCCTGAATACCGCAGGAGCAAGTGGGGTCCACAGCCAACATTAAGGAATCAGAGAATGAGATTCCTTAGACGCACCATCAAAGTGCACACCAGAGAGCCATTTAGTGTGCATATCTTCTCCCAGGTTCTGGTGTCCTGGTCACCAAACGAAGCAGCCTAGCGCATATCTCTCAGGAATGAAGTCATGCCTAGGTGTGGAATAATTGAAATACAGATCACTCAGAAAAGATATTCCCTTCCCCTGGAGAGGAATGGTTTGTTCAGCTGGCTACATTGGTTGAACTGAGCAAGCAGATGTCTCCTTTTGGAAATATTTGGATGTGCGGCTTGTGGCTTCCCTTGAGGGTTGGGGGCTAACTGGCCTTGGATTCGTGTTACTAAAAAACGCAGTACTGAGACCAGAAATGACAAGTTGACCTAAGGACAAATCCTAGTACTGTGCCCTGACCCAGAATGCAGATGCAGTGTTGGCGATTTCTAACTTTACCGGAAGATTCAGTCCTGCCCATCGCTGGGATTATTATGCCAATGGTCCTTGATTTTCACCTTTTGGCACATTGTTCTGTTTTTTAAGCCTGCCCTTCTTCCCTTCCTCATTTGTAAAAAAAGAACAAACCATGGGAGTAAAAATAACTTTTGATTTTTTTTTTTTTTTTTTTTTTTTTTTTTTTTTTAAGAAAACCATTTCCTGATCTCTCCTTTCTGGCTACACCTGAAATTCTCATAAAAAATTACATCAGCTCCTGATCTCTGATCAGGGGTAACAAATGGATTGAAGGTTGACTGTTTTCATTCTAAAACACGTACTGCATTAAGAAAATGTCATCTGCCTCTGACAGAACCGGAAGGAGTGTTCATGCTGCCACGGAACCTTCCTTTTGTCAAGATATTTTGCTCCTTGCTCCAAATTCATGTTCCAACTTCCCCTTCCTTTCTGTTAACCTTTTAGCATCTTATCAGGTCCAAAGGTCAACTTATGCAAATACCTAGCTTGGGGGTTTTTTATACCTGAGAATCGCACTGTGTCTGATATCTCATTTAGTTTCAAAGACTTCCAGGCCTTACCCTCCGAGTAGCAAATAGGCTTCTTCTAAAAGGCTAACACCAGCATTTGATTGTGGCTCTCTAGAAAGGGCTGAGAAGTATTCTAAGGACATGCATGAGTTTGGCAAAACAGGAAACAGCTGGATTCTCTCCATCTACCCGAGATGGAGAGTGCTCACTTAAGAGCCACACACTATCTAACCCCTACTCTGCCCACTGCAAGGTGGGAGGTGGACATTTCCAGGCACTGTGGCAGAGTCAAGGAGGAACCAGTGAAGAGAGAGGTTGAGGTTTAGTGAAATGGCTTAAGAGGTTTAGACCTGAGTTTGATCCCCAAGACCCACAGGGTGAAGAGGAGGACCAACCGGTAAAGATGGTTCTCTGAATTCCAGGTTCGTGCCATAGTGCATGTGTCCATGTGTATATGTGTGCACACAAATACACCCAAATAAATATAATATAAAAATTAAAAGAAAGTCTGGATTTGAGTGTGATAAACCACATCTGTAATACCAGCACTTGGGAGGTAGAGGCAGGAGGGTTACAGTTCCAGCTTGGGTTGCTTAGTGAGAGCCTACCGGAAGGAAGAGAACGAGGAGGAGGGGAGGAGGAGGGGAGGAGGAGGGGAGGAGGAGGGGAGGAGGAGGGGAGGAGGAGGGGAGGAGGAGGGGAGGAAGAGGGGAGGAGGAGCAGGGGAGGAGGGGAGGAGGAGGGGAGGAGGAGCAGGGGAGGAGGGGAGGAAGAGGGGAGGAGGAGCAGGGGAGGAGGAGGGAAGGAGCAGGGGAGGAGGAGGAGGGGAGGAGGAGGAAGAGGAGGAGGGGGAGAAGGAGGGAGGGGGAGGAGAAAAAGGAGGAAGAAGAGGAGGGGGAGGAGGAAATTGTTCGGGTTGTACTACGGCCAGTACATCTAAATTTTGCCACGCCCGTACTTTGACTTCTAATTACATACCTCAAGGCCTTGCTTTTCTGCATGGGCACCTTTCACTACCCCACACTGGGACAGATTACAGAACTTTTTTTTTTTTTTGGTTTTACAAGACAGGGTTTCTCTGTGTAACAGCCCTGTTTGTCCTGGAACTCAATTTGTAAACCAGGCCAGCCTTGAACTCATAGAGTTCCTCCTGCCTCTGCCTCTGCCTCCCGAGAGCAGGGATTAAAGGCAGGCGCCACCACACCTGGCTCACTGAATGTCTTATAAAAAATACAGGGCAATTATGTCAGTTGCTACCTTTTAAATGAAGCAAGTTGTGCCGTTTTCTGACTGGATGCTTCTCAGAATTGCTTATTTTTCTAGAACTTTGTGTTGGAGTAGAAAGAATGGCCAGAGATCCAGAGGGGAGCAGATTGCCACAGTGCTGGAAGCTCCTAGACTGTCCAGTGCCTTCAAGCTGGTGGCAAGCGGTGCAGGTGAGGTTGGAAGGGCAGGACACAAGCCCAGGATACCTGCGGCGCTCTGGAGAAGTGAAGAGCTGATAAGATCAAAACCAGGAGCAGCTTAAAGCTCAGACTTGTTTTACCTATTTACCTCTGCTTCCTGGCAGTAAGCCTTGTGGTAGCTAAAAAGCAGTTACAGGGCCTGGAGAACCACCAGCTCAGCAGCTAAGAGCACTGGCTGCTCTCCCAGAGGATAGGGGTTCAGTTCTCAGCACCCACACGGCCGTTCACAACTGTCTGTAACTCTAGTTCCAGAGAATCAGGCACCCTCTTTGGGCCTCTCTTTGCACTGTGCAAACGCTGTGCATAGAGGAACACACAAGCAAAGCGTTTACCCTTATACATAAAAGTAAATTAAATGTCTTAAAAAATCAGTTTTGGACGGTGGCTGTTAATCTTGATTGGCACCTTGGTAGGATTTAGAATTAGCAGGAATACAAACCCCCAGGCATGTGTGCGGGCATTTCTAGATTGGGTTCATGAAAGTGAAAAGAGCCGCTGGAAGTGTGAGAGTCACGTGTGGGCTAAGGTCCTGGACTGAATCAGAAGGAGAAAGGGAACTGTGCACCCACATTCATCTTCCTGCTTCCTGACTGTGGATGCAGTGTGACCCGCTGCCTCAGCCATACCACCTCAGCTGCAGCTGCCCTATCAGCCAGCCCTTCCCTTCTGGGATGGACTGCTCTCTGACTATGAACTCTATTAGTCAGGGTTATCTAGAGGAACAGAACCTATGGGAAATATAATTATATATAATTATATACGTATAAAACATGAATTTATCGAGTCAGATGTAAACTAGTAACAATAGCAAAATCACACCAGAGAGCTGAGAGCCTGGTAGTGTGCTTAATCCTTGAGACTGGGTGTCTCAGCAATCACGGAAGTCCCACAGTGGTCATCTCCCACTTTGTGGGGAGGGAACATCAGGAGGGCCACAAAGCAGTTGCTTCAGCAGTCCCAATCGGCACCTGAACCCTGGAAGCTTCCTGGAGAGCAGCTGATCCCTAGTCCACGATGAGAGCTCGGAAAGCCAGGCTCTGGTAGTGGTGAAAGGAATCAGCAGCAGCAGGAATGAGGCCTGCCAACTCTCTGGCAAGAAGGAAGGCCAGTGGAGAAATGATCTTATTTCTGCCACGCCCTTTTTACCTAAGCTGCTACCAGATGGTGCAGACCACAGTCAGCGTGAGTCTTCCACATCACTTGGGGCAATGGGGACATATCTTCAGGTAAGGCTCTCTACTCAGGTTATTGTAAGTTGTGCAAGTTGGCATTAAAACCAACCATAATGTAAGCCAAAACAAAGTCTTCCCTCTCTGTGTGTGTTGTAGGGATGTGGACAGCACCTGGGAAGGTAGCTAAAATGATCCTCTCTGAGGTTTAGTTGCTTATTACTCTAACCCTTTGGGAGGGGGTGTTTTGATGCTGACTTCTGCTGGCACCTTGGAGCATCCTGCCTCCCTTGGATGTGGTGGCTGCTCAAATGTGCAGCACTCCTAGGTTGCTCAGCCGTGGGATTCACAACCTGGGTTCTTCATCCGATTCCCACTGAGCAATTTAGAAGGAATAGATAAAAGACTGATCTGATTCTGTCTCAAGATTCCCAAAATTACAATCTCAGTTAGGATTTCTCTGAGCTGCTTTTGAAATAAGTTCAGCTCCAAGAATTGCATTCTAGAGACTTTAACGAATGCTGGGATCCCTGAACTCTGGACACTGTAGCCTGGAGGTGTATCCTGACTCTAGAATTCTAAAGAAGCTCCTCATACTCCAGGCAGCCCCAGACTCCCCAGAACTCACAGGGAAGCATGCCCAGAAAGTTACTAAGCATCTAATGTCCAGTGGAGTACTGAGAGTGTGGTATGGGGCCTGGATGTTCTTTCAGGGGCAGAGTGCTTGTGTCTCACGGTCAAAGATCTGGGGTTGATTCCCAGGAAATAGACATTATGTTGAAGGACATTGAAAAAACCCTTGTAGATACATTGAGATGGCGCTTTGTTTTACATTCTTTTAACGACTCTAGAAGGAAACCTCTCAGTAACAATGGCTTCCACAATAGGTAGGGATGCTTGAGAAATGCTGTGTTGCTTAACACTCAGGCTTTTGAACTATGTATCAAAGTATCTGTGTAAAATGCAATCATGACTCATTCACTAAAAGATGTCTATAAACATTTTCATTTTCTTATAAATAATTACTGGAAGAGAAAAAGGGCAACTAGAAGAAAGGACATTGGCACCCTGAGTACCTGTACCCCATCCAAATCTGTTCCATAAAGGCTCCGTGGAAGAAGCCCGAGTATGAGTTTAATGGGCTGAGTGGGTTCTTGCATTCCCAGTGTACAAAGCAGTAGGTTGGGAAAGCTCAGTGCTCTGAACCCAGTGTACGTTATACATTTATTCAGAGAAGAATAGTTGGGTTTTAATTATTTATGATAATAGCACTCAGTGCACTAGTAAATGTCCTTCAGTGCATATTTTGTAAAATAATGAAGTCTTTGTAATGTGGACTTTCTCTGTAAGCTACCCTCTCCTCACTAAAAAAATCTAGGGCTGCAGTGTGTTTGTGCTCGCATGTAAGTGCGGGTATAAATTGTCAAATTGAGGTTTACCAAGGTACCATTAAATTTGACTGGGGGGTTCTCATTCTCTCCATCCCTCATCTTCATCCTTCATCCCCATCCCCCATCCCCATTTCCTAGCTAGAACCTGACCAAAGAAAACATCACCACCAGGGAGATGAGCAGACAGTCTGGATTTTCATTTGGGTTTCCTAGCACTGCCCGCCTGATCCCCTCTGCTGCTATACTCTTACAGTATTTCAATAAAACACAGAGCAGGACAATCAATCTCCTCTCTTCCCCTCTCGTCTAAGTTAGACATAGTGGCTTTATGAATACATCCTATCACATTAAAGGACTTCCCCTCCTTTTTTTCTCTTGTGTCTTTCTTTTGTTCCTCTTTCCTGGTTCCTCAACTGCAAGGTTAGACTAAACTTTCCGTCATTTAAGAAATTTCCATGCACAAAATCAGAGTTCACAGGATCACGTCAGTCTCTGTGTGTTATTTCATTGTTTGATAAGTTTAAAGAGATAAGGCCACTGAAATTTCAGGTTCTGTTTTATTCTATTTCAGTAACCCAGATCATTCGCATTTAAGTGGTATCCAGCCAACCTTGATAGGGACAGTGACACATGGTCACATCACCTCGAACAAAGCAAACCCAGACATTCTTTGATGAAACATTTGTGGCTGTGCTGTTTGCAGGTCACCTAAAGGGTCCCACTATCTCGTAGTTTACAGTAGGAATTTCTGTTACAGAGAGGTTTTATGAAATTAGGGGATAATTTCTGTAAACAACTTCACAGAAAAAAAATCAACCATGCTTGAAAACTGATGTTTGAGACTCTTGGTGAATAGGTCTCAGTATTACTCATACTAGAGTCTTGAACATTTATGAAGCCACTAGACGTAACCCTTAAGACTTCACTATTAACAATTGTTTCACTTAAGCTGCCCGCCATTTTGTAGGCTCCAAGAGAAGGACTGATTACTTGAAAGCTACTTATAAGTGTCTCTTCCTCAGATGATATCGCAAACTAATTGTAGTCATTCAGACAGCAGCCGGACCAGCTACAAGCAAAAGTATTCACCTACAAATGGAACATGGCTTCAGGGAGAGGGAAACATACTGACCCGATTTTACTTGGAACTCTTCTGCCTCCAGAATAAAGAGCTTCTTAGACTGGGGTTTGAAGTAAACAGATCACCAATGAGTTGAAAGAAATGAATAAAAAAAACATCAGATTATCTGGGAGCTGAATCTCAGATTATGTGGGTAGGCCCAGTGCTGGCAGAGGGGGCTGTGGGGATGATGTCAGGCTGCTCAGACACTGGGAAAGCCACAGATGGGCAGCAGTTCTGAAACACATAGCAAAACCCACCTGTCCGTCAGGGTTAGAATGTTGGTTCATAGACACAACAGATGGGATAATGGGAATTGACAGGGAAAAGGTTTGTATCAGCCTGGGCTGGTGGCATTCCTGGAGAGGCTAAGGAAGGATTCAAACTTCAAGACCGGCCTGTGCTACAGAGTGACTTCAATGCCATCTTGAACAACTTAGATTTGGTTTCAAAATAGAAAGGGAAAAGAAGGCCATGGGTGTGGCTCAATGGTAAAGTGTTTGCTTGACACTCGTGCTAAGTCCCAACGCTGCAAAGTGTCCTGGGATTGACACTTCTGTCCATGTGGTGGGTGACTGCAATCGTCTGTCTCTTCGTTCATTTGCTCCGTATCTCATGTTTGAATTCACTTGTTGATACTGAGAGCTCTACCTCCACAAAAGCAGACACATGGTATTATTTATCCTCATGGAAACCGACTGGTGTAAAGTTCAGTTAATAGAAAGAGTTAAGAATTCCCCCTCACCTTCCACAGAATCCACACATCAGTAGACATAAAAATATTCTAGCTAATGACAAAGTATTACAATTTTTTAAAATCAGTTCTTATAACCCTTAATTAACTTCTGACTCTAGGTTGTGACTGACAACATACGATGATGACTCTGGAGAAACCAATGAATGAATGGCATGTGTCCCCTGACGATGCAGACAGCATTACCCTTGAAGTCACCCTGGCAACAACAAAGTTTGATGAGGCCCTAAGATCCGAGTGCTATTTCACAGAAAATACTAGGACAGTAGAGTACGTTTTCTTTTTTAAAATAATTTTTCTTTATTCTTGAGAATTTTGTACATATATACAATGAAATATAATCAAGTCCATCTCCCATTTCCCCCTCTTGAACTCACCCTATATTCTTCCCAACATGTTACCTTCCAACTTCATTTCTTCTCCTTTTTCTCTTTCTCCTTCTCTTTCTCATTCCTCTTCTTTTGATAACCCAATAAGTCCAATTAGCACTGGCCACATGTGTATGGGTGTGGGGCCATCCACCGGACCATGGAAAACCTATCTGTGGCCACAACCTCAAAATGAATGATTCTACCTCCTCCATCAGCTACTACACAGCTCCTCAGTAAGGGATGGGGTCTGGAGAGTGCCTTCCCCATCTATACCAGAATATCAGTTGACTTGATCTTGTGTGGGTTTTATATAGGGAACCACAGCTGCGGTAAGCCCATGAGGGCAGTAGCCACATGCCGTGTCCAGAAGACAGCATCTCATAGCATTTCTCCCATCCTCTGGCTCTTACATACTTTCTGCACCCCACCCTGAGCCTTGGTGGGGAGATAAGTTGATAAAGGTATCCAGTTTAGAGGTGAACACTCAGTCTCTTAGAGAATATGTTTTATTTTCTTTTAAATGGCACTGGATCATGAGTTAAGAGTACTTGTTGCTCTCCAGAGGACCAGGGTTCGGTTTCCAGCACCTACATGGTGTTTCACAACCATTCATAACTCCAGTTCCAGATGATCCAATGCCCTTTTTGCAGTAGGCATGCACATGATGCACAAACACACATGCAGGTAAAACACTCATACATATAAAATAAAATAAATCTTTAAAAAATTTAGACCACTATAAGGATAGAATCAACAAAATCTAAACTGGGTTAAACTAAGTAGGAAAAACAAATCTTGTTTAAAAATATTTGGAGACAGAAAAAAAAAAAACGAGCTGGGTGGGGTGGCTTAGTGGTGAAGGACTGGCTGTCCAGTTGGGGGACCTGAGATAGATTCCTAGTACCCATGTAAAAGCTGCTTATGGTAACATGAGTCATCTCAACTCTGGGAAAGCAGAGGCCGACGATCCCAGGCCCGGGTTCACCGCCAACAAGAGGAATCATTGAGCTGCAGGTCAGTGAGAAGCCTACTCTCCCAAAAGTGAGGAAAACAATAGAACACAACTGCCATTGATCCTGGCTTCCACATGGACTTGCACATGTGTGCACACATACGTTTGCATACACACACACACACACACACACACAAACACACACACGCACACGCACACACACGCACACGCACACACACACACACACACACACACACACTGCACATAGACATCATAGACACAACACTAACAATAAAATAAAACAAATAAAAAACCTTTTTAAAGCAATTCAGTGCTTTCTTTGGGGCTCTAGCTCAGTGGTAGAGCACTTAACCAGCAATGCAAGGCCCCTAATTCCATCTTTAGCACAGAGGCAAGGAGGAGACTGATTTTCTAGGTAAGAGGCTGTGGTAATTATGTCTTTTAAGAAGAGGCCTTACCCTTTCAACATAACACTGAACCATGTACCAGTGAAACAACACACGGTCTAAGATTTCCTCAAATAACCAAGCATTGTAGACAAGGATATAAGCTCAAAATACAAAGAAACAAAACACAGAACTGGCTCTGTGTTGATACCTGATGAAATCAGGCAACAGGGTCATTAGGAAATTCACACCTTATGACAATTGAGCATGTTTAAAAAATGCTATAGTCCTTTTAATTCATAAAAACCACCATGAGTAAAGAAGTGTTATCAGGTCCCAATAAAAGGGAGAGAGGACACAGAAGGCTTGGGAGAAACAGAACATTAACATTGCAGGGATCTGTAGAAGGCAAGGAAAGAAGGGGAAAGGATGATTCATAATCTTCTTGTATGGGGACACTTCCTGAGTCCAACCGGTTTGTGCAGATACACAAATGTAGACTCACCTGAGAGCCTTTGTTGAGTGAAAATGACCTTAGCCCACCCCTGAGATCCATAGAAGGCAAGAAAAGAGGGGAAAAGGATGATTCATAATCTTTTTGTATGGGGACACTTCCTGAGTCCAACCAGTTTGTGCAGATACACAAATGTAGACTCACCTGAGAGCCTTTGCTGAGTGAAGATGACCTTGGCCCACGCCGAGCTTCTCTTGCCTGAGCTGTGCCTTGCAAGGATCCTGAGTTATATTGGGAGTAGGGACATCTTTTGACCATGGGCAGCTTTGACAGCTGGCTTGGTTAGCAATTTCGTTTGCTGCCACAGAAGAAAATACAGCCAACTGGGCCACATGAGGAAGTAACCTGAGCCCTTAACTCCAATCTAGGAGCTAAGTTGCAACTTGCTGACTGTTGCTGTGGCTATGTGGAGACAGAGGAATGCTACATGGCCTACGGGGCAGCCTTGGGACTCCATTCCAAGAGGGACAGGTCTTTCACAATGTTTCAAAATACAATTTGGCAAGGAACTATGAGGGTGACTTGTAGCCTAGTTGAATGAAATAAATGTCAGAAAAGGTAGAAACTGGGTGGAGGGACAAATGTCACCAAAATGGCCCGGTTTGTCAACAGTGCTTTCAGAAGGGGTAGGAAGCTCAAAGAGAAAGAGAAGCTTATTTTCCCTTCTCATTTCTGTGAATTTTAACTTTTTAATTGTCTCATTTGCCCTCAGATATTTTTCTTTGCCCTTTGATTGTATGTGTGTGTGTGTGTGTGTGTGTGTGTGTGTGTGTGTGTGTGTGTGTCTATGGTGTGCATGTAGAAAACAGAAGACAATCTCCAGTGTCATTCCTCAGGTGATGGGCTGGAACTCACCAAGTAGGCTAGGGCTGGCTGGCTGGCTAGCTGGCAACTCTGAGAGTCTGCCTGTCTGCCTCTGGTAACAAGTGCATGCTGCCACATCCTGCTTCTCATTATAATGGCGCTGAGGATCGAACTCAGGTCCCACTGCTTGCAAGCTCTTAGCTGAGCCCCAGCTGTCTCCCCGGCTCTCTGCCCTTTATTTCTCATTTTCAAAGTGTAACCCCGCTAACTGCCACCCACTAGGCATAACATTTACCCCCACGCCTCTTCCTGGAGATGAAGCGCTCTCCTTTCTCACCTCCATGCCTGTTCCTCCTACCTCTTTGTCAAATCTGGCTCTTAAGAAAAACAGCCTCTCTCCTTTTCCCTCTGAATTTCAGTCCCTTCATTTTCTCTTGAGGCCAGGTGGTTTGTTCTTTTCTTGGTTTCTACCCCTCTGGAGCGTGTGACCTCCGTGAGAAGAGAGCAGGAAGTTCTCAGAGCGAGGTCACAATGTGTTTCCCCTGTAAAGAGCTTCTGTGTTAACTGTGTTCCTGGGTGAGATTCTTGTCTCTCTTTAGCTTCTCGGAGGAGCCATTACTAGGCACAACGTCTGGATCTTTCATCATCCTGCTGGGAAAACCTGCCGGGGTTCTGCAGGACCCGTTGCCTTTTTCCTTTCCAACTTGCTTCTTTATCACCTAAGTAACATCTGGTTAGACGAGAAGAAAGAAATCAGAGCAATACACAGAATGGGAGGGAAAGGGCCTGTGTCGCCTACTGAATCCTGGCTTAGGTAAAGTCGTAGCTTACAGTTTTCCTATGGGGAACTAAGATTTAGCACAAGTGCTGGGTACCACATGCTGCTGAGAGTGGAGACTCTCTTAAGGAGGGAGCCAGGTAAAAGAGGAGCCAAGGAGGGGAGAGAAGGAAGGAAAAGGGGTGAGAGGCAGTATTGGTTACAAATAACTATTTATTTATGTATCTAAAACTATTATATCCAAACGATTTCAAACTCCATCCATGTTTTGTCAACAAGATGGAAAGCAAGTTCATTTCAAGCCCAATTTTCCAAGTGAAAATACAAAAGATCAAAGGGGCTGATTTTTTCCCCTGGAGGCCACACAGCCAAAAGCAGCCACTCTGAGAGCTGGATGATACTTTGGTTGAAGTTTTCTCTTTAGGGTTTGGGGTTTTTTGTTTGCTTACTCTTTTGGAAAAAAATGTTTACTTGTATTTATTTGTGTGTATGTGTGTGTTACTGGACACCTATGGGAGTCAGAGGACAACGTGGGCTAATCCTCATCCTCCACCATGTGCTCCGGCCCTGGGATCAAACTCGGGCCAGCAGGTCCAGCTTGTCCGGCTTAGCCACAACACCAAGCCGCCTCACTAGCTGTAGGCCGTCGGTTTTTAGCCTCCGGTGTGTAATGGCTATGGGATTACTCGTGAAACTAATGGCGGGTGCATTTGAAGCTTTACGAAATAATTTTTGCTTTCCCTCTTCTAAAAGCAAGTATGCTTGTTTATTTGTAGTGAGCCTGAAAGCGGTGACCCATTGCTTCCCAAAGGCTAGCATTACAGAGTGTACTGCCACACCCGACAATCAGGTTTTCAGTACAGTTCAGTCCTCCAGTGTCACAGGAGGGGAAAGATGAGGTTAAAGACACTGGCAACTCAGAATAATTTTGTCTGACGTAAGCACATCCCTAGATTTCTACCTGATCTCATCAGGCTGTGAACAGGGGAGACCAAAGGCAAGCCGGAATGAGGCGGTCCCTACAACGGAAGAAAGTCCACCATTCTTAAAGTGCATTGCTGAAGTACCTAACTCTCACTAGTATAGACAATGACTAATATATCCTTATGGCTAAATCTCTGCTTACATCCACGATTCCAACAAAGTTATAGTGAAGGCGACTCAACAGTCATATGACTTTTTTAATAGGAAGAGTAAAGAATATAAGATCATTGCTAAATTTTGGTTTTCAGAGAAAATTAATTCATGTGAAAAATTGTAAGTATTATAGCTTTTATTTTTTAAGAGTTTATTTTTTTCCTTCCTTATTTGTTTTAACATGGGGCTGCAAATAGTACAGGCTGGCGTCAAACTTGCTATGTAACTAAGAATGACCTTGAACTTCTGATGCCCCAGCCTCCAGCTCTTAAGTGGAGATTCTGCATGAACACCAGTACACTGGGTTCTACTTGGTGCTAGGGAGCTGAGCTAGGGCTTTGTGCAAAGTAAGCATTCCCACATCTGAGTTACATCCTCCGCCCTCTGTTTTGTGAGCCTGGGTCTCACACTGTACTACAGGTTGTCCTGGAAATCAGCATATAATCCAGACTAGTCTTGAACTATCTCTGCCCTTCCTGCCTCAGCCTCCCAAGTGCTGTCATTACAGGCATGAGCTACCATACCTGGTTTCAGATTTCTTAAAAGAACAGGAAGTGAATATGTTAAACTCTAAGATCCTAAGAAGTCAGAACAGCCATACTGGAATTTAATGAGTGAGTTTAGAAATCAATATGCAAATTTAATTGAGGAGAATTTCAGTGCAGAAATGGAGAAGTGTGGCATGCATGTCCTGGGATGCACGTAGAACAGGGAGATGTTAAGATGACGTGGCAGATTCATCTGGGCTGGTGGCAGCAAACATGTCATCCAGAGAGACAAATCAAGTTAGGAATCACCTGTGCCTCTGAGAAGGCTCACCTGCAGTGTTCAGCTTTCCAGGAGGAGCCAAGGAGAAGGCCCTGTAGTCTCTCTATCCCTCCAAGCCCTGGTGAACCTTCAGAGAAGCTGGCTCTCTGCTGGTAGGTACAAAGAACTGTCTGGAATCTTTTAATGACTGGCGATGAATCTGCTGGGACAGGTGAGTAATAATCAGTTTTTACATGCCACAGACCAATCTTCCATCATTAGACTTTGTGTATTCATTTCTGAGCAAAGGAAAAGGCTACTTGTGCATGCTTTCCCAGAGTGCCTCATGGCTTGGCATGTGGAGGAGTCAGCGGAGACTCCCACCTCATGATTAAATAGTCTTTAAACAACAGAGTCCTCCAGGACATGAGGGGGACTGAAGCCTCTCTTCAGTGATGGGTGCTTTGCCCTGATATTATGGCTGATTCAGGGGGGTCTGTAGCACACCATTGTACTCCCCCCTCAACTTACAGTGCAGAATACAAATAAATATGTATGTCCACATGCCTATTGATTCTAATTCTATATCATAAGTATCCAGAACTTTTGTTTCATTTTATGTTTTTTTTTTCCTTTTTCCTGTTTAATTTGGGGGAGGTGAGGGCTTTGGGGAATAGAGTTTTTCCATGTAATTCAGACTGATCCAAAACTCTACGCAGCCCAAGTTCACACTAAACTCATGGTCCTCCTGCCTCAGCCTCCAGAGGGTTAGGATTACAGGTGTGTACCACTATACTAAGCTTCTTTTTTTCTTTTATATGTCCATCAAATCTGAAAGTTTCATTCATTTGTTTTTGACTAATTTACATGATTGTGATTTTTTAAAATGTAAGTATCCATAGTAAGAAGTATCCTGTTCTAAACAATTACTTCTTGATCTTGCAAACAAACTATGGTGAGGAGTTTCCTGCATTCTTCCATGTATAGGTTACATACACACAGGAAAAAGTATAATCCTGGGGGTCCCTGCATCCCTGCTTACTCAAATAACCATGGATTTTGTATACTCATGAGCTGATATCTTTTTCAAGTACAAATAGATATGAGATCCTTGAAGACATCCTCTGCCTTTTCTAGTGCTCATCTCTCACTCCTAATAGGCATTTACTTTGCACTTCTGTGTGCTAGCTCCACATTCCATTCCCTAATTAGTGGGGAATCTTATACATGCTCATCCACTCAGCACTGACTCTTTCTGTGTAAGCTTCTCAAAGCTGAGATACTCACACTGAGCCCCCTCCCCCAGGATCTAACATAGCAACATGAATAATTATAAGTTTAATAAATGCCTTTTTATGACTCTGATTTCCTTGCCACCCACTTAGTATTTGGAAACCAGTTCTAACCACTTTGACAATTCAATTACATTCTAGCTCATTAATAGTCAGATAAATAACATGGATTGGCCAGATTCTGAGAGAGGAACCTCAGGTTTATCCCTCATTAAGTCAGTATGTTAGGAGAAGAGCCACAGTTATACATCTGTCAGTTCTTTCTAATTGCATCTATGTGCTCAGTATAAATCTAATCACATATGC
Organism: Onychomys torridus; assembly: GCF_903995425.1. NCBI lineage: Eukaryota > Metazoa > Chordata > Mammalia > Rodentia > Cricetidae > Onychomys > Onychomys torridus. The sequence goes on from NC_050448.1 coordinate 21,967,734, forward strand.
AGCTGGATTTCATTAAGAACATGATAAGATGATCTAAAATTTATGTGGAGAAGATACATGAATGGCTAACTTGATTTTTAAAAATAAGAGCAAAGGGATGTTAGTAGGTATGTGAAGACCCAATACTAGGGGCTGGACAGATGACTTAGTGGTTAAGGGTGTTTGCTGTTCTTGCTAACACTCACATCAGGCCACTCATAACCACCTGGAACTATACTATAGGTCATCCAACACCTTGCTCCACAGGCACTGTGCTCATTCATACACAGAATCATATATATATATATATATACACACAGAGAAAATAAAAAGAAACCTTCCAATTAAAAAAAGATTTAGTGATTTAGTAGTAAAGGCAGGGTTGATCAATACAGGAAAAAAATCAAAGAACAGAACAGCCTAAAATGGTCAGAGTTCCTGTGTTAATATTGAACCCCCAAGGTGATGCCATTGGGGCACAAGGACTTTGGGGTGTTTAGGCAATTAAAGGAAGAACCTTCAGGAATCGGATCGCAGCTGTAGTAAAAGAGCAGAAAGAAAGTCCTTCCTCTTGGTCGCAAGTTCTCAGGTTAGAAAATGATCAGGTGGGAAGAACCAGACACAATCCGCAGCATTTGCCCTGGGTTTTCACCCCCAGGAATCTAAGAAATAACCTTCTGTCACAGCCTGTTATGCTTCATAGCAGCTGAAACATAATACACCAGTCTACGGTGGTCACTGCTGTTAAGTTTGCGGCTCCAGGAAAAAGAGAGAAGAAAATGTAGCAAATGGTGGGGGCAATCCGAGGAAAAATACATCTTAGGTCTCTGCCTAAACATATACACCTGAATGCAAAAAGTACAATCATAAAATCAATAAAAGCAAATAGAAGGAACTGTGTGGCATAAAGAAGGAATGTGATTTTAATTTTTAAATATAAAAGGTTTCCGATATAGGGCCAGGGGTGTAGTTCAGTGTGTAGAGTGCTTACTTACCACTCAGGAAACCCTGGTTCTCATCCCAGTGCCTAATAAAACAGGCATGGTTGTGCACACTTGTAATACCAGCACTCAGGAGGTGGAGGTGGGTGTCACAAGTTCCAAGGTCATCCTCAAATGCATAGAAAGTTCAAGGCCAGCCTGGAATACGGGAGACCCTATCCAAAGCAGGAAGAATAGATGGCTTTGAACTCAGAGATCTGCCTACCTTTACCTCCCAAGTGCTAGGATTAAAGGCATGTGCCACCACCACCTGGCATTTTAGGGCTCTTTTTATTTTTTCTGTTATCTTGGCTTATTCAACTTTGATATGATGGTTTTCATTTTATCTTATTATACTTTATTGTGTTATGTTTTATTGTTATCTCCTAGAAGCCTGTTTCTTGCCAATAAGAGACAGAAAGGGAGTAGATCCAGATGGGAGAGAAAACGGGGAGGGGACTGGGAGGAGCAGAGGGAGGGGAAATTGTATTCAGATTACATTATAAAGAAAAGAATCTATGTTTAGGAAAAAGGGTAAAAGTAACTTTTTAAAACAAGATTCTAAAACACAAATACTGAGGCATTTGATTATCTAAGACTTAGAATTAAAAGAAAAAAGCAATGGGGAGTGAAGACTATATCTTCATTACACTAATTTATAAAGAGATGACCATCTAGAATATACAAAGAACTCTTACAAATTGACAAAATGACAGAAACTTTAAAGAAAAATCTGGACAGAGACTAAAACAGGCAACTCGTATGGAGACAAATAAGGAACTTGAAGAGTAACCCTAAAGAAATTAAAATAAAAATAACAAAGTATCACTTTCTACCAAGTAGCCTGGAAAAAATTAGGTGGTTAATGCCAAGTGTTGTTGGTGATGTGTGCTGGTGGAAGGCCGACTGGTGTATTCTGGGAAAGCAATCTGTCTCTATTTAGTTAAGTTAAGTATAAAGATATTCTGGGATCCAGCAGTTCTGTTCCTGGATAAGCATCTCAAAGAAGTTCTAACAGAGTCACTCAGAGATACACACAGGGTGTTTACTGCAGGGTTATTTGTAGTTGTGGACAGATGGAGACCATCTGATAGTGATAGGTGATACACAGAGCACCAGTCCACAGGCAGGAGACAGGGACCAGTGCTTACCCAGTCACATGTACAGATGCTAAATATATATTTAAGTAAAACAAGATTGGAAGGTATAATATACCCATCGTTTCAGTTAAAAAAAATCTGAGCCAAAACCAATATCTATTTTTTTTTTCAAAGAATACATACAGGGACTAGGGAGACAGCTCAGCGGGTAAAGTGCTTGCCTCGAAAGTGTGAGGACCTAAGTTCAACTCCCAACATGCACATATAAAGATGGGTAACCCAGCATTCGGGAAGCAGAGGCAAGAGGATCCCTGGAACTCCTTAGCCAGCCAGTCTAACCAAATTAGTGAGCTCCAGGTTCAGTGAGAGACCCTGTCTCAAAAAAAAAAATGTGGGGAAAAATAATAAAATGGGGAGCAACAGAGGAAGAAACCCAGTGTCAGTCATTGGCTTTTGAATGCATATGTACACACATTCAAACATGTACAGACACACACACACATACACACACACACACACACACACACACACACACACACACATACACACACACACACACACACACACACACACACACACACAAACACACAAACACACACTTAAGAATACGGATAAGCCAAATAGTATTATGATAGTATATGCAATGGTTCTAGAGGCAGGGAGAAGGGCATCCAAATGGAGTATTGGAATAAGAAGGAATCCATAAATAAAAGCAGTGGCTTGCACAGACTGATGATAATAATGTACCCTGAGATGAGGAATAGCATTACCTCATCTTTCTATGCCCAGCCAAAGGGTAAGAGGTAGACAGCAGAAATAGTTCAGATCTTTGAATGAGGTAAATTGATTAGCACCTTTAGCACAAGATTTAACAAAGTAGACCCAGGTACCTAAAACATAAAATAAGCAAAACTCATCTATGGCTCCATCTCAGTATTAGAGATTGATCATCTGTAGACTTGTACATGAATTTCTAAACAGTCTTAGTAAATAAGAAACACAGAGCTAAATACAGAGGAAATAGATCAGAGATCAGAGCAAGAGCCACGACTAGCTTTAGCTTACCACTAGCAGTAGCTTCCCCAGAGAGCTTCTTCCTGCCTGACTTGTGTTTTTATTGTCTTTCTGCTCTGCCTCCTCATTGGCTCTAAGCCCAGCCACATGACTTCCTCATCACCACCTGTCTAGACAGACCTCCAGGTCTCTATTGTTGGTACTGGGATTCATGCTTGGCTATGTCCTTGACCACACAGACTCTGCCTGCCATGTGATTGGATTAAGGGTGTGTGCTTACCAACTCCTGACTTCTGTTTCATGGCTATTTGACCTCTGATCTCTAGGCAACTTTATTTATTAGCATACAAATATAATATCACATTTCAGCACAAATAAAATATCACCACATTTTCCATTTTTATTCTAATAAAAAGAAAAAAGGTTATAACTAATATAAGAAAAACTATATACAATATATACAAGCAATAAATACCTCAACAATGTGTAATCCATTTGCATTTGACAAACTCAGAGAAAATATTCCATTATACATCCTATTTTGGTAAATAATGTACCTGAATCACTTTCTATCCTAACTTATATTACTAACAGAAAAACATCTTATAATGTCTTTCAAATTTACACACTCTACACCACTTTAGTGAGTTTCTTTTCTGAAATTCTTAACAAGGAAAACTATAACTATAACTACTATCTAATTTTCAACTCACTAACTATAACTATCATAAAATATCACCACAATCCTCTAGTATTTATTTATTTATTTATTTTTGGGTTTTGGAGACAGGGTTTCTCTGTGTAGCTTTGTGCCTTTCCTGGAACTCACTCTGTAGACCAGGCTGGCCTTGAACTCACAGAGATACACCTGGCTCTGCCTCCCAACTGCTGGGATTAAAGGTGTGTGCCACCTCTGCCTGGCTAACTAGTAATTATTTTAAAGGGTCATATTTGGGATGTGGCTGAGTTGAGAAAGTGCTGGCCTGGCATGACCCCTGGGCTCAGTCCCTCCACTGAGTGAAACCAGTCATGTTAGTCCATGGCCAAAATCCTAGCACTGAGGAGGTAGAGCCAGGAGGATACAAGTTCAAGGTTATTCTCAACTACACAGACAGTTTGAGGCTAGCCAAGGATATGTGAGACTGTACTGTTTAAAAAAAATAAACAGGGGTCTAGAAAAGGCAAAACAAAAGCCAACAAAACCAAGAAAATGGATTTTAATAGGCAGGAGAGGTGGGAAGAGGATGTCAGGGGAAATGGAGTAAGTCCCATAGGCAATGCTGAAGTCATTTAAACAACAAAAACTGAAGTCCTATTGACTTATGAGTCAACATGTGAATATCCATGTCTGTGCTGACACAAATAACGATGGAATAAATTAACAAGCAGAGATTTCTGTCATTTCCTTCTACAGAAGAATACAAATACTTATAACAATACCCCACCCACTGTGAGAAAGAGCACAGAGGCCCACTTCTTCAGTGCTAGGACTTCCTGTCACAGGACAGACTATGGAAAGACCCCTACTGTGCATTAGGAGCTGAACCAATTGCTTGGAGACTTGGGCTACCATGACTGGCTTTGCAACTTAGAAAACTGTTACACCTTCCTGGTCTCAGTTCCCCTTCTGCATTGTAAGAACCTCCAACTAAAAGCTCTCTACTTAATGAGGGCAAATATGGGGCTCTGGGGTGAAGCTGCTTGAGTTTATCCCCATCTTGCTTTGACCAAGGCTTTATTTTTTAAATCTTTTCCCCTTCCTTCCTTCCTTCCTTCCTTCCTCCCTCCCTCCCTCAATCCCTCCCTCCCTCCCTCCCTCCCTCTCTCCCTCCCTTCCTTCCTTTCTTCCCTTCAGAGCCAACTGTGTCACCCAAACTTGCTACACAGTGTTAATCTTCAATAGCTCATGTGCACCCTCAGCTAGTGTTAGCCATTAACTTTCCAGGAGGCTGGGGGCTAGTTACATATTAGCTCAGTATTAATGTGAGGATCTGGATTTGTTTTCCAGTACTGAAAAAAAAAAATCAAGCAAAACAACCAAAGAAAGAATACAATATAGAAGAGGGGATTAAAAAAAATCATGGCCAGGCAAAAACCAGTACCAGCGGTCATGGTAGCAGGGTCTAACAATGTACATGGTGCTGTAGACAGCTGCAGTGACACATACCTGGAGTCCCCGATGCTCAAATAAATAAATATTGGCATACATTACCTATGGGAGCTTGGCTGGGAGACCGGCACCCACATTTTACAACAGGGTACTCTTGAGGAGTGAGGGATAAGAGATATTAGATAGAAGGAGAGAAGGGAGAGAAACAGAAACACAGGATAGCCTCGGGAGGGCCTGGATCATTATCCATCAGCCCCTTCTATCTCTTCTAAAGGCCTTTTTATAGGAATGCTAGGGGTGGAGCAAAGACCTCCCCCCAGCACAGCCGAGTGCAGACCCCTCCAATAATTTAGTAACCATGCATGTGGTCAGGCAATCTTCTAATGCAGCCCTGTTGGGTAAAAGAAAGCTTAGATCTCACTAGGGAACCTTTGTGGGCCTTCACAATTACCTCAATGACCTTTGTCCCAATACCTTGTGTCCTCATCTAATCATGGGGGGAAATGAGATAAGCTCCAACAGTGGAGGACCTGCTGATACATCTGACCAGTGCTCCTCAACACCACCAACAAAGCTACCAACATCTGGCTCGTAAGATAGCCCAGCAGGTAGAGGCTCCCACTGCTGCCCAACAACCTGAGCTCAATCCCTGAGACCTACATAGCGGGAGAGAACTGGCTCCTGAAACCTGTTCTCTGACTGCCTTGTGTACACAGTGGCCTGCCCACCCTCCAAGTAATTAATCAAATGTAAAAAAGTAGAAAGAATCTGAAGGACTATCATAGCCAAGAAGAGCTAAGGAAACTGTGACAATTCGAGTCCACTCAGTATCCTGGACCTGAGAAAGAACATTTGTAGAAAGAAAAAAAAAAAAGGAAAAAATAGAAAGATTTAAGAAAATATCAACTTTAGGTATTAATAATATACCAATATTGGATCATTAATTATCACATCTCTTGTTAGTGTGTCAATAATAGGTGGAATTAGAGTGAGGGTCAAGAGATATGGGAGCCCTGGCCTACTGCTCAAGATATCTAATAATCTAAAACTATTTTTATGAATTTGGTGAAAATAATTTCCTTTTTAATAATAAATTTTAGTCCCTTTCTTAAGATTTATTTTTATTTATGGGTGTGTGTCTGTGTCTGTGTATGTCACATGAGGGTGTCCATGGAGGCCAGAAGAGGGAGTCTGATACCCCTTGGAGTTATGTAGGCAGTTGTGAGCTGTCCCAGTGGGTGCTGGGAACAGTTGGGTTTGCTAAAGACAGAAGGCAGCTGCGTCGGTGCTTTGATTAGGTGATGCAATGATAGTCCATAACTCACTGACCTGGAAGAGACTCCCTAGGTGGTGGTGTACACTGGTGCCAGGAGCATCTCGGTGTTACAGCAGAGGACTGATTTCTCCCCAACTCTCAGAGTCCAACCATGTGCAACTAGAAAGATGTTTTAACCAACCTGAAGTAACAAGGATTCTACACTACAGGGTCTTTGAGCAAAAGTGTAGAGGGAGATTATCTGTAGGGTGCCATCTCCTCCTAGTCCTAGACTGAGAACTGACATGAAGTAGGTACATAACAGATGTTCTAGTTGGGTACGGTGCTGTACACCTGTGATTCCAAACCTTGGATCAGGATCAGGAATTCAAGGCTGGCCTCAATGATGTAAGAAACTTGAGGCCAGCCTGAGCTAGGTGAAATCCTGTCTCAAAAGAAAAAACAAACAAACAGAAATTCATTAAAGCTATGGAAACATGCACTGAAGTTAAGTGGACAACTACAATGTTTTATGCACACCTCTCATAAAAACAAACAGCTGTAGAATCTACCTGGCAAAAATGATCAACTAAAAAGTGTGCACTATATACCTTCTAGTTAATGCCACTTACCTGTTCTTGTGATTGAAGTTCCAAGTCTCTGAGTAGAAGAACTATGCCTTTAATTCTGGGGCTGTCGGCCATGTGTCACTTGCAAGCTATCTTTCCCTAAGTACGTGTTACTGTGCCGCATGGACTGGAAACTGGCCTATCAGGTTTGTTTAATGTTTCTCTCATGAAGAACCTTGAAGCAATTGAATGTAACAATTTTTTTTTCTTCTGCGTTTTTTATTAGCTACAGAACCTTGCCAAGTCACTCAAGCTCATCTGCAAGTCCTGTAATTATCACAAAAAAAAAGTACTCTGGCAAATTAAACCCACTTCTCAATGCAGGCTTAATAGGCAAGAGGGCTGTTTGGGAAGCTCAATGGATTATAAGTGCTACTTTACAAAATACACCGTCGCACACTTACACTTTGAGACGTGGCCTTAAATAGTTAAACAAGTCCATTGACATCAACCTGGTGCGTTTCCTTTGTTTACTTTTCCCAAAAGACTTCATTACCTCCAAAGCATTTGACTGAGCAGGAGCGGATGGCTTGGTAGAATTATGCAGCTCTGATGGAGGGAAGCAGAGAGCCCCAAAGAGTGAGAAGGAGAGTGGACATCACTGGAGGCGAGAGCTGTCAGAACAAGCTTTGAGGGAACATTGTGGAGAGAAAAACACTTGGTCAGAATCAGGGGTCATGCAGCAGCACATCTGCTGATCCATGGTAACTAATGATTGTTTGGTATAATCCGGGCTCTGAAAGACAAGATAAAGTAAGTTCACAGCAGAATCAAAACAAAGTCTTAGGCGTTGTATCAGCAAAGTTGAAACAATAGGGAACATAGGAAAAGTTTAGCTCTAAGATAAGTACTTGCCGTACTCAGTAAAGGGAGATCAGGGCTGACGCACAAGGCCCTGCTTCAAAAAAAAGATTTCTGTACAGTCAGCGTCATTTTAAGCTGAAACAATCAAGATCTCCCAGGAGTCCAGATCGCGCCTAAACTGCCACCATCAAGTCTGACATTAGACTGGTCTGCTCACAATTCCCCCTCAACCCTGGGCTGGATATTGAAGATTTCAGGCAATCTGCAGGACAGAGTCCTAGGCCACACCCCTTTAAACACAGGTCAGGGGACACTGGAGGAACTACTGAAGTGGCTAGGTGTAGCTCGGAGTGCCTGGGGAGCCCAGGCTTGAAGGGACTGGGATAAGGAAAGAGTTGTTAATCCTCTCTTTCAGCTAACTAAAGTTGGCTGGCTTCACACTGGACCTAGTGATTAATAGGATAGAGCTAGGTTTTACAATTCAGCTTCTTCAAGTAGAAAGACATTTGAAGCTTCCTCTGAGCATTCTTTTCCTATCTGAATGTTTCAGATCAAATCTCTATCGTCATGTGCTAGGTCTCAGCTTGCACACATCCTGGAAAAGAGAAGAGGCCTGGGTGCTGGGTGTGTTCTACTAGACTGGGGAGGGGGGCCATGGAGCAGACCCTCCCACTGCATCTCCTAAAGCAAGAGTTGGAGCCATAAAATGTCAGGTCACAATGGCAGCCCTGGTCACTCCACTGTTAGCAAGCACATGCAGCTATTGTTGTAGACAGGAGATAAATAAATAAATAAATAAATAAATAAATAAAACCCTCTTTTTTTTGAGAGAGAGAATAGGCTTGAGTTTGCCAAAGATGTGTTTTATTTATGTTCAAGTAACTCTTTTTTAAAAGTGTTTTTAAGTATTATGCAAATACAGCTAAGAAAATTCTAGCTGGGGGATGGTGGCTCATGTCTTTAGTCCCAGCAGAGGCAGAGTCAGGCTCTCTTAGTTCTATGCCAGCCTGGTCTACAAAGTAAGTTCCATGACAGCTAGGGCTGTTACACAGAGAAACCCTGTCTCAAAAAAAAAAAAAAAAAAAGAACAAACAAAACCTCAATATTGGGTAACCAGATGACTCAGCAGGAAAAGGCCTTCTCTGTCAAGTCTGGTGACTCAGTGTGGCCAACATTGTGGAAGAAGAGAACCAACTCCCTCAAGCTGTTACACACACACACACACACACACACACACACACACACACACACACACACACGTACACACACACACACACAAAAAAAAATAGATAGATAAATGTAATAAAATGCTTTTTTTTTAAAAACAAAGAGAATTCAATATTGAGAATAATTATATTTTCTCGACTTGACACTTTTCCTGATTTATAAGCTTGAACTTTTAAGTTTGGCCCATCCATGACCCTGCTACCGACAATGGTTTGGATGAGGACACAGTGCCTGCTATCCACTCAGTTGTACAATATTAAGTCCTGGGTTGGGCGAATTCTTTCTTATTTACTCTTCTCACCCCGTCCATTAGTCCTCTCCTCAGAGTGTTTTAATTCATATACTTTCCCATGATGCCAACTCACAGTTATGGCTGTAATAACTTTTTTTTTTCTTTACTTTTTTTCTGGTAGAGTTTCACACATCCCAGGCTGGCTTCCAACTCCATATGTAACTGAGGTTAACTGTGGACCCTTGTTCCTCCTGCTGCACCTCCAAGCTAGGATCACAGACATTCACCACCACACTCAGTTCCTGTGGTGCTGGGTGGAACCCATGGTCTCACGCACGCCAGGCAAACACTTTACCAACTGAGCTACATCTCAGCACCTATACAACAACCTCTTCACTAGAAACTCCCCATGATCTGTCTCATGCCACCAAACAGAGATACTAAAAAATCCTGAGTTCCTGTGAGTAAATAGCCATCTTGGGAGGTCACACACAGTCCAGCCTTTGCTGTCTCCCAACTTCACTTCCTCTCACGGTCCCCAACACCACATACCTGCACAGGTCTTTGGTTCAGTCAGTTGTTTACCTCAACTTGCTTCTTCTGGTTGCAGCAGTGACCTTTGAGGGCTTTATTACGGTCATCTCCATGGCAGCACCTTCCCAATCTGTAGATGTCGGGCAGCCTTTCCTTCCTTGGATGTTCTTAATCACTGGTAATCTGTGTGCTTTGCTTACGGCATCAGTAACCTAAATTTTCTCTTAGTTTATCAGTGGAGACACTTACAGTTGGTCTTTTCCTGCCTACAGCAGGCTCTTGGGGCAGGGACCATATTAGTCTTAACTATCACTCTGTCTGCAGCACATACAGCCATGCCTAGAACATGGCAGACAGACGGTGAGTGTTTGCTAACGATGAAGACAAGAAGGAAGTATGTGACCTGGGTCAGGGATTGGTAAATGTCTAAAAAGAAACCAAATAGTGAAAAATTTTAGGCTGCAGCCATTTAAGGTCCCTGTCACCCACTCTTCATGTAAAGACCACAGATAAGCCCTATGACAGACAGAGTACCAAGGCCCATGAGACAGCTCAGTGGGTAAACGCACTTGATGGCCTGAGTCCAATTCCCAGGACCCACAAGGTAGAAGGAAAGAACTGACTCCTGCAGGTTATCAGAGGACATGCACATAGAGAAATAAAAGCCTTTAAAAAAAAGAAGAAAAGAAAAACCAAATGTTTAAAAAACAAAACAAAAAGCTGATCAACAACAGTAAGAGAGATTTCAAACTAGATTTTCTTTTTTTTTAATTATTATTATTTTTTTATTATTTTTATTTTTTTTTGAGACAGGGTTTCTCTGTTTTCTTGGAGCCTGTCCTGGACTCGCTCTGTAGACCAGGCTGGCCTTGAACTCACAGAGATCCATCCACCTGCCTCTGCCTCCTGAGTGCTGGGATTACAGGCGTGAGCCACCACCGCCCTTCTTTTGGTTTTTTGAGACAGAGTTTCCCCATATAGCTTTGGTGCCTGTCCTGGATCTCATTCTGTAGACCAGGCTGACCTCAAACTCACAGAGATCTCCTGGCTCTGCTTCCAGAGTGCTGGGATTAAAGGTGTGCACCACAGCCACCAGCCCAAACTAGATTTTCTTGCTTCATTTATTTTCCTGTGGATGTGATAAGCAGTCTGACAAAAGCAACTTAAAGGAGAAAGGATTTTTTTTGTGACTCACAGTTCAAGGGTACTGTCCACCATGATGGGAAACCAGTGGTCACACACATCCATGCTCAGAAGCCAGAAAGCAATGACCTCCTAGTGTTGCTCAGCTCCTTTATCCATTTACACAGTCCAAGATCCCACCTAAAAACTGGCACCACCCTCAGTGGGAATGAGAATGCCTGCCCCTATAGGCTCATATATTAGAAAGCTTGATCATCAGGAAGTGGCACTACTTGAGAGGGATTAGAAAGTGTTGTATTCTTGAAGTGGGTGTGGCCTTGTTGGAGGCAGTGTGTCACTAGGGATAGGCTTGAGGGTTTTTAAAAGCCCAAGCCAGTCCCAGTGTCTCTCTCTCCCTGCTGCCTGCAGATTCAGATGTGGAACTCTAACTGCATCTACCTGCATACTACCTGGCTTCCCACCATAATGAAAATGGACTAAATCTCTGAAACTGTAAGCCAGCACCAATTAAATGTTTTCTTTTATAAGAGTTGCCTTGGTCATGCTGTCTCCTCACAGCAATAGAATGCTGACTAAGATACGACCTGTGTCCTAGTGAAAGCAATCAAGGTAATTCCCCCACTGGCCTGTCTCCCAGGTAATTCTAGGTCTGTCAGGTTGACAACATTAACCATCACAGTTGCCGATTCCTAGTCAAAGACAAAGCTGCAGCCTAGTTGTCTCTAGTGTCCAGCTTTTGCATACATGCCCAAATTCTAGGGTGCAGTAAATAGACTAGAGTAAATGTATCAGTTGTAACAATTTTGTCCAGGACTCCTTCTTAGAGAACCTAGCCCACCTTCAGCTCAGTAATCTGTTTCCTCAGCACCTCCTACCTCCTTCCAACTCATGACTAATTGCTCTGAGTCACTCTGTCAAGTGATCTCTATGGAATTAGGAATTATGACATGAAAACAAACCAATTAGATGCTGGTGTAAAATACATGAGAAAGGCCATGGCAACCCAAAACCAAATGCCAGCATAGACTCCCAGAGGATAAAAAGTGCCACAAGGAGAAAAGAAGTCTGTTACTCAAAGCAGCTCAAGGAAGGAGACACACAGGTAAAATCACTGGCCTGGAGCTACAGGGCCTCCAGGCTGTTGAAAGAATGGCCATGGATTCTGTATGTCACATTCTATGTCTCATACCAAGTGTGCTTTGTTTCTGCCCCTGGAGATCTATGGTCTATTATATCTCTCCTTAACTGTCTCAGTGTGAGGGTTCTCGTTCCTGACCAGAGAAGTGAGCATTCAAGTTACCAGTGAACCTAACAACCAATATACATATTTGACGGAGATCTGCTATGGTGAAAATGCCAAGAAATGATGGGACAAAGTCATGTAAGAAATAGTGATCACTCTGAGACAAAGTAAGTCTACTGGAGAAAGAGATACAAATAACAACAACAACAACATCATCTGTAAGACAGTGTCTGGTAAATGCCATATATGTTTAAGATCTATTTATTTATTTACTTCTATTTTGAGATGAGAACTCTTATAGCCAAAGCTAGTCTCAAATTCACTAGGTAGCTACGAATGACTTTGAACTTCTGGTCATCCTACCTCTACCTCCTGAGTCCTGAGATTCCAAGTATCACTCACTGGGGATCAAAGCCAAGCCCTGTGCATACCAGGCACGCACTCCACCAAGTGGTCTAAATCCACTGCCCATGTCCAAGAAATTTTAGAAGTGCAATTTAAATTCATTTGTATGAAAGAAAATGAAAGCACATGCTAAGGAAATAATGTGTACTATTTCAAAAAAAGTTTCTGTGGTGAATTTTGACAAATAAAACTGTCTTGATCAAATTATACTTTGATCTACATATTTGAGGCACATTTTAGCCGAATTTCAAAACTGCTAGCCATGAGGCAAATCTCCTCACATGAAATGAATGACTCTAATGTGCTTTCACAAGGAGCTGGTGGCTATCCTCAGAGCACCCAAGGAGCATTTGGGCTTAACAACAAAGGTCTAGATGAAGTTCCTGGTATATCCAAAGTGACATCTTGGTATTTCCTCAGTGTGGGCAGAACTAGAAAAATGCACCATTTGAACTGTCTCCGTGCTAACACAACATTGGCTCAGAAGAGTAACCTCCAGAGACTGCCCAATGTGAATATATAGAGAGATTAATCTTTTCCGACTAAAACTTGTTGAAATACCATCTATGGGGCTGGGCAGATGGCTCAACTGGCTGTAACACATGAGAACCTGAGTTCAGATCTCTAGCACCCACATAAAATGCCAGGTGTGGGGCTGGAAAGATGGCTCACCCTTTAAGAGCACTTGCTGCTCTTCCAAAGGACCCCAGTGCAGTTCCCAGCAGTCACCTCAAGGGCTTCCCAATTGCCTGTAACTCCATCTCTGAGGGATCCAAGGTGCTCTTCTGGCCTCCTCTGACACATGCATACACATGGTTTACACTCATACAAACAGACATACACATGAGTTTAAAAAAAAAAAAAACAACTTTTTTTAAAGGCAGGCATGACAACATACATCTGCAATCCTGTGATGAGACAGAGGAATCCCTAGAATTCAATGGTTTAGTGAGAAATCCTGCCTCAAAAATAAATAAGTAAAATGATAAGTAAAACATGGAGGATGACTTCTGGTCTCCACAGGCATACAAACACGTGTACATATGCAAACTTTCTTGCATATGTGTGCACATTCATGAAATAAATAAAATCAGTAGGTCCAGGGAGGTGATACAAGGGGATAAATCAATAACCAGGAAAATCTGACAACCTGAGTTGGATCCCCAGACCCACACAAAGGTGGAAAGAGAGAACCAACTTCACAAAGTTGTCTTCTGACCTCCATATGAGCATACCTCCCAAAATAAATAAATGTAATCTTTAAAGTTTTTAAATATGCATGTAATTTTTAAAAAAGAATTTTGGGGCTGCACAGATGGCTCAGCAGTTAAGAGCACTCACTGCTCTTGCAGGGTTTGATTCCCAGCATGCGTGCTGGGCAGTTCCAGCTCCAGAGGATCAGCAGGCATCCATATGCACATGTACACAGACTTACACTTCTTAAAGAGGAGTTTGAACACAGGTATTATGCTTTGGTGCATAGTGCTTCCCCCAGGCAACACAGATTAGTAAATGAAAATCTCAGTGCCAGGGGTGGGATACCTCCCTATGAGGTCAGGGCAGCTCTGGCAGCTCCCAAAACAATACACGTTTATAGCCATTGCTCTTGGTTGCTGTGTTTGTTACTTTTCTGTGGCTGTGATAAAACACCATGACCAGAGCAACTTATAGAAGGAAGGCTTTATTTGGGCTTATGATTCCAGAGGGATAAGCGTCCATCACCAGAGAGTTAAAGAGCCATGGCAGCAAGCAGTGTGCCTGGAACAGCAAGCTGAGAGTTCACTTCTTGAGACTTGAGTAGGAAGCATGGAAAGTACATTGGAAATGCCATGAGTCTTTAAACTCTGCAAGTATGCCTCAAGTCGCTACCTCCTCAGGCAAGGCCATACTTTCTAAACATCCCCAAACAGCATCACCAACTAGGGACTGAGTGTTCAAATACATGAACCTATAAGGGACTCTCTCATTCAAACCACAATTGTCCACCAGAACTGAATGATAAGACCTTGTCACTAAAGACACCACACATGCTGGCTGCAACCTTCCAGACAAGATGTTCTACTGGCAGAAGAGTAGCATGAAAATCATGCAGTTTGTCAATGCTGTCTAAATGGACCCAAGGACTGTTGCACTGGAGGGAATCCACTCCTGATGCAGTAGACATGGCCAAAGGACTCCCTAGCTTGGGAAGTCACAGGAGAGGATTTGCTGATTGGCCCAGTCCAGCACGACCATTTCAGGGCTTCCCTAGTCTGTTTCTGCTGAATGGTTGTGAGCTTCCAATTTGATTATGACATCTATCTGTGGTTATTTATTCTTTTACTTTACTTGCTAGACTTAATTAGGTCACCCATTCAAAACTGAATGCATGGCTATCGTAGACCGCTCTCTGGACTGTGCAGAGCAATGTATGGTGAATCTATCCATAGGAAAATATAGAACAGGGGAGACAGTTAGTGGGTAGGTAGCTGTCAGGGGTAGGAGAGCAGTTTTTTCTTTTTGGTTGTGAGCCTAGCCTTTAGTGGCAGGAAGCCATCTCTCCAGTTCAATGTTTTCTGGCCTGTTTTGGGGTGGTACAGTGATGGTGTGCGGTAGTGTGCATAGGGATGGTCCTATTTTCTCACCACTCACTGCCTTCTTGTTCTCTGTATCTACTGCTCTTCTGACTGTTCTGACGTTTTATTTGGCTTATGATTTAAGAAAAGACATGATCCATCGCAGTAGGGGAAATACTGTAGCAGGAGCATGCAGCTGGTCACGTTGTGTCCACAGTTGGAGAGCAGGGAGAGATAAAAGCCACTCAGCTCTTTTTATTCAGTCCTGAAACCTAGCTCAGGGGATGGTGCCACCCACATTCCAGGTAGCAATTATATCTCTCTGGAAACACCCTCACAAACTCTCCCAGGGGTTTGTAGCCTAGGTGAGTCTAAATCATGACAATCAACATTAATTATCACTGGAGCCTGGAGACTATGTCACACACAGTACAAGGTACAAGGTCATATCTAAACGACAGGCATGGATCCTCAACATAGAGTTAAACCTTTATTACCTATTATTTTCATCCAAAATGAAAGAAGGGATGTGAAAACACATAGCATCTGCCAGGTATGGTGCTACATGCAAAGCAGGTGCATCTCTGAAAGTTGGAGGGCAGCCTAGTCTACATAGTGAGTTCCAGGATTGCCAGAGCTATGTAGAGAGACCCTGTCTCAAAAACAAACACACGGAACACACAAAGCACAGAGCACATACTGTCGATGTTGTCTTCTCTTAGAAGGCAACTTGCAAAATTAACCCCAGAGCTGGGGACAGAAAGCGACGGGGCCTTGGAGCCAGGATCCCAGCTCCAAGTCAGGGAAAGGGCTGGGGCTGCAGAGAGCAGAAGGAGGGCTTGAATCTCCCTCTCCTGAGGGGCCAAGGTGGTGAGTGATAAACAACATCCTTTCTCGGGGGCCATCCAGGCCGAAGCAAATGCCTCCAAACATGGAGCCCACACCAGTAGCAAATTCTCTTAAGAGTAGTTAATTGATTAGTATCTCCAGGAAACACTTTCTCAGCATACTGAGTCACTACATTGTAGTCCACATACGATGCTTGCCTCCAGCAAGACAGAGGCAAAAAGATGTCACCCTAGTCCTCAAAGAGCTCATTGTCCTGTGGGGGACACTGAATAAACAAGTAGTCACTGTTCTTTCAGATAACTACTGTGATAAGTGGGGCTTTGGAAGCACAGACAAGGTCAAGGTAAACTCCACTGAGGGTCAGAGGCCGCTTCCTGTGTCTGCTTGGGTTGGATTGTGAAGAAGAAGGGATGGATGATGACATCTCTGGACTGGGTGGAGACCAATGACCAGCCCCAGGAGGGCAGGACCACCCCTCAGAATGGTAGGACCACCCCCAGGAAAGCAGGACCACACCCTGGAGGGCAAGCCACCCCCAGGAAGATAGTCCCACTTTTCTAAATTCTCAGAAAAGCTTCACTTTTCTTTCTCTTTCCCTCTCCATCTTAAAGAAGCCTTCCACTCTGGCTCCCCTGCTCTCTCTAATGTCCCTCTCCTCACCACGTGGCTGTCTATTGCGATGTAACTGGCCAGCCTCCCTCAAACGTGAGGCTTCCCTTCCCTCTTCTCTTTTCCATGTTCGTCCTTCCAGGAGCTGTTGAGATTTCCATCTTTCCTGCTCTGGTATTTTTTTTTAACTGTAATAAAATTAGATCTTCCATGAGAATCCATCTTAGAATTTTTTATTAGTGAGACTGAACTGAGATCCTGATTTCTCCAGGATCACTCAGCAACCACCAAGTGACTCCCCAAAGTTCTCAGTAACAAGACAAGCAGTAGAAAAAAACCCTTTTAGGAAACCTCCTTAAAACGGGGTGTGGGGAGTGCTGGTATGCGCTAGACAGTAGTTCTCAAACACTTTGGTTTCAGAAACCCTCAGACACTTTGGAAATTATTAAAGGCTTCAAGAGAGCCATCTTACCTATCACCATGCACAGACTTGAGACAAAAGAGACATTAACCATGAATTAATTCGTCTGTTGAATGGAGGCTGGGACTTGTAGCTATGCTGGGAGAGTGCTTCCCTAGCGTGCATGAAGTTCTAGGTCTTGTCCCTAGTGCCATGAAACCTGATGTGGTAGCCCATGGCTGTAATCTCAGCACTTGAGAAATGGGGGCAGGAGGATCAGAAATCCAAGGTCATCTTGGCTACAAAGCCAGTTGGAGGCCAGCCTGGGTTACATGAGACCCTGTGTCAGGAAAAAGCAAAAGAAAGGGAAGAAGCCAAATGATCCTTCCTCAGCAACCCTCGGTTGACTCCCTCCCAGTGCTTCAGCTATTCGTGGAAGACAGAGAGCATCCTGTTTGGCTCAGGGGAGCTAGGCTTGGGCCAGTGTCCAGCCTCCACTGCAGCTTAGCAAGGGAGAAAGTGAGGAGTGTGGTGCTGTGGAGCAAGCAGCTGTCAGGAGCAGTTGTGGGCTTCACCGGTGTAGAAGCTTCCAATTGAAGTTGCCCAGTGTTTCCTGTGACACCTTAGCTCCCTAGTCACAAAGAAGTCACTTAGATTTTCCCAGACCTCAGTCTTCTCATCTACAAAGTGAGGGGAACGATTATATCTGTTTCTTTAGTGTTATTCCAGGGGCAGATGAGAGATGGTAAATATTTTAGCTAGCATGGACACTTAATAAATGAAGACTGTTAAATCATTAGTTTTAGTATCGGCAACAGTCTGCTTCAGGGATGAAAGATAACCAGATGGAATAGAAATGAGAAGAGAACGTTTAAAAACAGAGCTGACGGTAAATATTGGAAAAGTCGACTATGTAAAGGGCCATCACGAAAGATGGTCATGACAGACTTGTCCCTGTCACACTTTCAGCCTCTGTTGTCTCACAGTGGACAAGAAGACAGCTAAATCCACAAGATCGTATTTACACAAATTCCAGCCAAACCAGTTCCTTGTCTCTGTCAAGCTTTGCAGCTGACTGTGGGATTTTCACCTTACCTAGTGCACTGGGTCTGACTGTTGGCTTTAGCCCTGTGTACTGGCCTGACGAGATCGATCCGAATCTTTGGTCTATTGTTCTTTCATTAGGTAGCTTTTCCATTGTTAATGCCATCTATGTTTTGATGATGATGTCTTGTGCATTTTGTCCACTCTTATAACTTATAGCAGCTAAGAGATAGAAACGTTCAAAAGGAAAGCAAGTTTTTCCTAAGACTCATTCAGTTTGTAAAATAAAAATAATTATACATATTTCCCATAAACTCATGATGAGTAAGTGACTCCTAGACACACCCCGTGATGTAGCTGGTATTTAGAATGCTTCAGAGTCTCCCATGCCCTCCCTGTCTTCCACTCTGTCTCCTTGTTCTCGTCTTGTCTTTTCAAACTCTCTTAAAATGTTGCTTTAACACATTGCCTTGCTTATAAAGAGACTGTACTGCTAGAAGAGACTGGAACATTGATGTCCCACATTACTATCTCCCAGAAGTCATCACCACCACCTCATTGTTAACAAAAAACAAACAAACAAAATAGTACAAAGCTTCAAGCTGGAACCAAGGATAAGACTTTAGAGACCAGGGGTGGGGAGTAGATAGAGGACCTAACCAGTACGTACAAAGCCCTGGATTTGATCCCCAACTCAGTAAGCCAGGCACGGTGGCATGCCCTGGTGAACCCAGCATTCATGAGGTGGAGGCAGAAAGATCAGAAGAGCAAGGTCTTCCTCAGCTAGATAGCAAGTTCAAGGCCAGCCTTGGCTAAATGAGCCCTGTCTGTCATAACGAACAAAGACAAAATCCCCAATAATTTGTGAACGAGAAGCAATGTCCCCTCTTCTAATGAGTCTCCATTTTTCAGAAAATTAGCGGTCTTATATGAACAGCAGGAGCAAGACAAATGGAGAAACCCTTCTGGATTGTGGCTCTCCTGGAGGGCAATAGACATCCTGTCCGAACACATATCTGCCGGCAAACACTGATTAAGGCCTTGCTGTGTGGCAGGCATGGTGATAAATGCTAGAGATGCCATAGTGAGCAAGCATACAAATTCCAGCCACTCATTGGAGAGAAACACCGGGGCAGAATAAAATGAACAAAGCAAGTGTGACATGGGGAGTTTGAACAAGCGACAAGCTACTGCGGGACTGTATGGCTCTTTTAGACCAGGTGGGCAAAAAAAAAAAAGCCCCTCTGAGCAGATGACAGCTGAGCATGAATCACAAGAAAGAACCAGTCACACTAAGATCTAAAGAACATCGCAAAGAGAAGAAATATGAGTGTGAAGCCATGATGTGGGGAATACAGTCGCTGTGTTCAGAGGACCGGGAGGAGGGGCTGTGGTGTGATGATAAAGCAGGAGAGCCAGGGGCCGTGTCACATGCCATGGCCTATGAGCATCTCCCAGGGAGCTGCAGAGACCGGCAGACCTCCTCCAGAGAGTCTGGTGCACTTGATCAAAAGTTCCCTGAAGAGTCCCCTGTGCAGCCAAGTTGAGACTTACTGAGGTCTGGAGTTTACTCCTGATAGCTGGCAGCTTGGGAGTCTTCCTTGAGGTAGGAAGGGACCCCACTAACTGGTATTAAGCAGAAGAGAAATGAGATTTGAGTAATTAATTTACTTAAAAGATCCCTGTAGCTGCCCTATAAAGATTGGATTGCAATAGGAGAGATGGAATCCAGCTCAGGGGTAGTATCCTTGCCAGCAATCCTGAGGCCCTGGGTTCAAGACCTAGTGTGGTCTGAAAAGACAAAGAAAAGGAGAGGAGAGAAGAAGCAAGCTACTATTTCCTTGTTCTTAAAAAAAAACTTTTTACATTAATTTTGTGTGTTTGTGTATGCTTGCTTATCAACACACACACACACACACACACACACACACACACACACACACACTCACTCACTCACAGACACAACACAGTATGAGGTCAGAGAACCACTAGAAGGAGTTGATTCTCTCTTTCCATTTTATGGGATATGATGATTGAACTCAGGTCTTCAGGCTTGGTACATACTGCACATGACTTCATTTCTCTTGAATAAACACTTAGGAATGAAATTTTAGTAACATTCTAGGACAAAATGTGAATAAACCATTATGCATGGTAGTGCACGGGTGTGATCTCAGCACTTGGGAGGCTGACACATGAGGGCTGCCACAAATGTGAGGCCAGCTTGGTCTACACAGTGAGTGTTAGCCCAGCCGAGGCTACATAGGGAAACCTTGTCTCAAAAAGCAAAAGTGAAATGAAACACCCCACCCCTCAAGGGGCAAATAAACAAGCATGTCATGCTCATGCAATAAAATATTACTCCACAGCAAAAGCCAAGAACTGCTGACATATGCAAAAACATGGATGGATCCCAAAACCCTTAAGTTGAGAAGAGGGGAAGCTGTCAGGCTCGGGGCTTGGTGGCTCACAGCCTGCTACATGACAACAACAACAACAACCAAACAAGTGAGAGACAGAGCAAAGGAGAGGGGCCAGTGGGAGGAAGGGAAAAGAAAAGCAGACATGTAGGTATTGCGAAACAGGCTCTGCCTCTAGTCATGGGGAATGGCGGAAGGAGGGTATTTTCATTACCCTTGTTTCTGTGATGAAATACTCTGACAAAGGTAACTTAAGAGAATACAGTTCCTCATGGTAGAGAAAACTCATGGACCGGCAGAAGGCAGAAGCTGGGTGGTCACATTGCATCCCCACACAGGAAGCAGAGAGAATGATAAACCCAGCTCTCTTCCTCCATGTATGTAATTCAGGATACCCGCCGAAGAAAGGTGCCACCTCAGTTACTCAGGAGCCCATCTCCCAGGTGATGCTAAATGCTGTCAGGCTGTTGACAAGCAGTTACTCAGGAGCCCATCTCCCAGGTGATGCTAAATGCTGTCAGGCTGTTGACAAACAACAACAACTATCATAGAGGGTAATAACTACAGGATTTGGGGAGTAACAGAAATGCTTTGTATCTTAATTCATCACTGTAAACGACCATAAGCACTCCAACTTGTGTATTTAGGATCAGAAAATTTCAATATATGTTTCAATCAAAACCATCCCAAAACTAAGGCAAACAAAACAAAAACCTAGTATTTTAAGATGACGTTAAATATATATATTTAGAAGGGCCACCAAGCTGGATCACTGGGTAAAGGTGCTTGCTGCCAAGTCTAACAGACTGAATTTTACTCCTGGGACCCACCTGGTGAAGGTAAGTGCAAAGGTGTTCTCTGGCATCCATATGTGTGCTATGGCATACACAGAATAAATAATTTTTTAACATTCTTTTTAAAAATGAAACAAAACAAAGAACCAACACCAAGAGCTAGAAAGAACAGGTAACTGTTGGAGCTCTCGTGTGTTGCTGGACACAATAAGAAATGACAATCCTGCTTAGGAAAATCATTTGGCGGTTTCTTATAAAATTAGGTATTTACCACCGGATCTAGTAATGCCTCATCATAGATAGCTACCTAAGAGAAATGACACATGTCACCCAAGACTTGTATGACTGTTCCTAGTCATTTTATTCACTCCAGTAAGAAGGCCATAGTCGTGATGATGCATGCTCTGGAGCCATAGTGAGGGAAGAAGGGACACTACTAGATTTGGGATGTGCTCTGGAGAGAGCATCTAAGCTTACTGGAGAAGGACTGAGATGATTCATCTGCTGTGACTGTGGCTGGCTGTGGATGGCTGTGGTTGTGGCTGTAGCTGGCTGTAGCTGGCTGTGGTTGTGGCTGTGGTTGTGGCTGTGGCTGGCTAAGGCTGTGGCTGGCTGTGGTTGGCTGTGACTGTGGCTGTGGCTGGCTGTGGCTGGCTGTGGCTGGCTGAGGCTGGCTGTGGTTGGCTGTGACTGTGGCTGTGGCTGGCTGTGGCTGGCTGTGGCTGGCTGTGGCTGGCTGAGGCTGTGGCAGTGGCTGGCTGTGACTGTGGTTGTGGCTCAGTGATAGAGGGCTTGCCTGAATGCAGCCCTGGGTTCAATTTCTAGCACTACTACAATCTCCAGGCATAGTGGTACATACCTGAAATCCCAGAATTTGGGGGAATGCAAGATCAGAAGTTCAAGGTCATCCTCAGTTGCATAGAAAAATTTTATCTGGGCTAAATAAGATCCTGGAGAGAGAAAGAGAGAGAGAGAGAGAGAGAGAGAGAGAGAGAGAGAGGGAGGGAGAGAGAGACTGGCCAGATGACTCAGCAGGAAAGTCACATCCCACCAAACCTGACCAACTTGAATTTAACCCCTGGGACCTACATAATGGGAGGAGAGAACTGACTTCTAAAGGTGTTCTCTGATCTCTACTCAAGTGCTATGGCATGTGGATATACACACAGAAATTAAATAAATTAAAGGTAATAAAAACTTTTTGAAAAAGAGTGCCTCTTCAGTTTTTGGCATAGGCAACCTAATAATAGAGATGATGTCATTGACAGTATTGTAGATTACTGGAAAGATGCATCTGGAGTTGAAGGTGCTCCAAAGCTCTCTGTTACCATGAACAAGGCTGTGACAGTAGCTGGACTTATGACAATGTTAGCAGCAGATTTCTGGCAAAGATGTTTCCCACTCAAATATAAAGTCTTGGAGATTGAGAGATGGTTCAGCAGTTAAGAGCCATTAAGTCTGATTCCAGAGGACCCAGGTTTGGTACCCAGCACCCATGTGGAAGATCACAACCATGTGTAACTCAGGTTCCAGGGGCTGTTATGTTCTCCTCTAGCCTTTGAAGGAACGTGGCATACAAGTGTGTAGACAGATTATTTTTGGGCCACCAGCTCCCAAAAAAACAACATGGAGACTTATTATTAATTATGAAAGCTCGGCCTACAGCTTAGGCTTGTCCCACTAGCTCTTATAACTTAAATTAACCCATTTATATTAATCTACATTTTACCTCATGGCTTTTTACCTCTCTTCCATCTTGCACCTCCTGTTTCTTCTCCGTGTCCTCTGGCATCTCTCTTGTACCTAGATGTAGATGTAACCGGCTTGTTAAATAAGAAACACAGAACCGATTGCAGAGTTAAAAACCACGAGGTCAGAGCAAGAGTGGAAAACCTTACCCTTCACTGCTTCTGCTGTTCTTCCTCTCCGCAAGAGACCTACTTCTGTGCATCCTGTCTATTTAAAGACTTTCTGTTCTGTTTTCTCATTGGTTGTAAACCCAGCCACATGACCTCCTCGTCACTGCCTGTTTGTACAGACCTCCAGGTCTTCTATGGTTGGTATTGAGATTAAAGGCGTGTGTCTGCCATGCTGGCTGTGTCCTTGAACACACAGAGATCCGCCTAGCTCTGCCTCCCAAGTGCTGGGATTAAAGGCGTGCCCCACTACTGCTCAGCTTCTGCTCTGGCTTGCTCTGACCTCAAGGCAACTTTATTGACATACAAATAAAACCACATTTCAATACAAATAAAATATCACTATACTTCCCCTTTTCTATTTTAATAAAAAGAAAAAAAGGAAAAAGTTATAAATAATATAAGAAAAACTATATACAAAAGTACAATAACTATATACCATATATACAAACAATAAATACCTAAACAATGTCTAGTCCATTTGTATTTGACAAATTCAGAGAAAATAATTCCATTATCTATCCTATTTTGGTAAGTCCAGAATGTACCTGATTCACTTTTTATCCTAACTTATATTGCTAACGGAACTGTCTTATAACGTCTTACAAATTTATACACTTACAGCTCTTAGTGAGTTTTTCTGAAATCCTTAACAAAGATAATTATAACTATAACTAACTGATCTTCAACTCCCTCAGAGACCCAAGAAGGAAATAATACTACCTAATAAAAAATAAAAACAAGAAGTGCATGCAAGCAGCTTCCAGAAAAAAAAAAAAAACGTGAGTTGACAGAAACAGCCAGCTGCCTGGACAGTCACCTGAGGTTTCTCCACAGTGTTGGGGCATCATCTTCAGCCTACAGGCTTAGCGTATCTGACAGATTCTTTTGTGAACTAAGATGTATATAAGGTCAACAGTTTGACCTCACATTTGGTGAGAGCAGTCCATGTACCAGAAACACTTGAATTCCATTAGTGTCATGTCATGATTCAGGATTTTAAATTCTGGAAATTATTGATGTCTTTTCAATTCAGCTGTCCATTTTTCTTGGCTGTGTATATGTGGCTTCATCTTGGCATCCTGTTCTTCTCCACATCCCTCTATTGAATGCCAGTCTACTATTAAGAGGGGTGAGCTTAGTTATTCTTCAAGAATAACTGTTTCATCTGCTGTTCCATTGCACATCAGAAGCCGTTGGCCCACTCCCTGTTCAGCTGCCTTCGAAGAAAAGGGCACGGTACCTTTTACAGATTGCAAAGGTCACTCACTTCAGGGATGGTGCCATATTGTCCTGGCTTCAGAAGATGCCTTTTGTTAAAGCCACAATCACACTTGTTTGGGCAAGAATTGGTAGTCCTTGGTTTCATGTCCTGTCTGTCCTGTTTGTCAGCAGTTGATTAGAGGATACTTTGTTGTCCAGTGGCTAACTTTTGCCACAATGAAAGGTAACTCCATATGCAGTTTCTTCAATGCCCATATTTTCTCTGAAGTAGATTGGTACTGCCAGGAGCCGTCATGTCTCATAGTCATAGCAAAAAAGAAAAATTCTTAAGTTATTAAAATATTTTAAATGCCATATTCTGTAGATTTCTGAAGGGTTTGAAGATGACCTGTCTATCTAAAATATATCTGTTTGATCTTGAAAACTCACCTAATATGACTACAAGTTCAATTGTAATGTCTAACCACTAATTTTCATTTCTACATATCCTAATAGTTGGTAATACTAACATTCAAGGATTAGCAAATTGTATTACATTGTTAAATGAATGGTATAAATACAATATCTCGAGCAAGATTAGAAATACATGTATGGTATATTCTAACAATCTCAATCTCAATAATAATTTGTATACAATATAAAACAATCCAATTGAATGTAAAGTATTTAAAACTAGTAATTGTCTTTTTCTTTTTTCTTTTTCTTTTTTTAACAAGCACCTTTTGCCTAGCCCTTTTCCTAACCCTTAACAACAACTTGTAACCAACCCTCCTAAACAATGAAAACTATCCCAGACCCAATACCCATAAAAAGACCAAAAAAACCACCCACCCCACACCACCCCTTTGGGAATGTGGGCGTCGAATTCTTAAAATTGCTTCCTGCTGGGTATGGGCGGAGTTATCTTTATTCTGAAAAGAAAAATTTTGGGTTAATTGACAAATTCTAGGAAAGGTAACTATATTCTTTGTTATCCATAATGCCAAAGTTCAGGGTTTATCTCAAGTCCTTATTCAAGTAGTCTTTGAAACTGGATCATCTCAGCTAGCCATCTCAGAATTGCTTTAAGCACTTTGTAGTCCAAAGCTGATCTGTGATGATGTTTGTCAGCTTAGTGATATTATTTTCCACGTGGAATTGTCGTTGTGGGGCCCCATCTTCTTCCTGGAGATTTCAGTTGAAGTTAGGCCTGGCCGTGATTTCCTGCAGAAAACTGAAAAGAGACTCGAACACAAAGACATGTATAGGCAGCTAATCAAAGCCTTTTCTCTAGAATTAATTAGTACTCTATATGACCATTATTATCTTAACAAAGCTTAATATATTGTAAATTTTGATATAAAATTCATACTTCAATAAAAGTTTAAAGAATCAGAATAGAATCAAAGAATTGAGATTAGTAATAGAATAGTCCCTTAATTAATTTGGCTTTTCTCCTGTCCCATGTCAGAAGATGGCTCTTTCTTCTGGTATGATACAGGGAGTTTTCATTTTCCTTTTAACAACATGCTTGAGTTTAAAGGAGGAGAGAGCCATTCTCCAACTCCAAAATCAGCTTGAAGCTTTAAATGAACTGGGACTACAAGAAGACTAAGAGTATTAATTTTTTAGAGAAGAGCAGAAACAAACATTTAGAAAGATTTATGAAATTTTGTAGATGATATACCAATAGGCCATTTTACTCTTTTTCCTGGGACAGATGATTCGTCCTTTTTCTTCAGTTGTCTCATTTGTCCAGTGTTCTTCAGATTCCTTAGCCTTTATTCTCCTAAAATACAAAAACAAAAACCCTTCCCCAAGACTAATTTTGGGGAGGTCCCCTTCTGGCAAGTTACATCTGATTAAATGAAAAGGCATGTATTGATGGCATAAGTGAGTTTAAACTGGATGGTCATGTTGGTTGATGAACTATCACCTCCTCTAAGTAAGAGATCTCTCTTGTTCAAATCGAACCTTTATCAGTTTTGATGGTACCCACAGCTTATCTTCTCCTGCAGAAACAAAAGCAAAACCTCGTCCCCAACGTAACACATACCCTGGTTTCCATTCTGAGGTCAGCACATCCTTGAAGTATATAGGCTGATTTAATTCTGTAGTTTTTTCTATTAACCAATGTCTCTCTGCAGCTGTTGTTCCTTTCTCATTAGCATTGAGAAAATTCAAAGTTAATAGAGCATTGTGCAGTCTATTTCTGGGGGGTTTTGTTACCCCTTTCTGTTTATTTATCATGTCCTTTAGAGTTCTGTTGGATCTTTCTATAACTGCTTGGCCTGTAGGATTATGTGGTATACCTGTAATATGCTTTATATTATAATAAGCAAAAAACTGTTTCATTTTAATAGAGACATATGCTGGAGCATTGTCAGTTTTAATTTGCGCAGGTATACCCATGATGGCCATAACTTCTAGCAAATGAGTGATTACAGAATCAGCTTTTTCAGAACTCAAAGCAGTTGCCCATTGAAATCCTGAATAAGTATCGATAGTATGGTGTACATATTTCAATTTTCCAAATTCTGCAAAGTGAAACACATCCATCTGCCAGATTTCATTCCTCTGAGTACCCTTTGGGTTATATCCTGCTGGTAATGGTGTCTGATTGTAGAAGGAACAAGTAGGACATTTCTTTACAATTTCCTTGGCTTGTTGCCAGGTTATGGAAAAATCCTTTTTTAAACCATGTATATTAATCTACATTTTACCTCATGGCTTTTTACCTCTCTTCCATCTTGCACCTCCTGTTTCTTCTCCGTGTCCTAAGGCATCTCTCTTGTACCTAGATGTACTTCTTTTTCTCTCTCTCTGTCTGACAGTCCAGCCTAACCTCTTCCTAGTTATTGGCCATTCAGCTCTTTATTAAACCAATCAGAAGGTACCTTGGCAGAGACACAAATTCACAGTGTACGAAAAGATTCTTCCACAACACAAGTGGTACACAGACATACACACAGTCAAAACATCAAACTATAAAATAAAGTAAAACACAAACTTTCATTGATGGTGTGAGAGCAGAGTGAGTGGAGAATTAGGTTTGTAAAATACTGAATTCAGTATAATTTTGTATCTCTGTGGAATTACAGACAGTTATGATAGAAAGAATAGGAAAAGAAGGCCAGTGAAATGGCACTGGGGCCTGACGCTTTGTGTTTCATCTCCAGAGCCCATGTGGTGGGAGGAGAGAACTCACTTCTGAGGACTGTTTTCTGACCTCCACACGTGTCCTGTAACACTTGTACATTCAGAAAGAAAAAGAAAAAGAGAAGGAAGGACACATTTTAAAAAAATTACTTTTAAAAAAAAAAGATAGCAATAGGTAGAGTTCTGTGCTAGAGTACCTGTACTGAGACAAGAGGCCAGCTGGAGCTACATAGTGATTTCAAAGCCAGACAGGTCTATATCCATAGACCCTGACCCAAACTGTCCCAAACAAAACAGGAACGAAAGATCTTAGGATGGGATGAAATCATAGTCTTTATATCTATCTATCTATCTATCTATCTATCTACCTATCTATCTATCTACCTACCTATCATCTATCTGTTTATTTATTTTTGAAGATAGGGTCTTGCTATGTTGCTCAGGCTGGACTCAAACACCACAACCAACCTTCTGACTGCTAATTTCTAAGTGCTGGAACTACAAGCTTGTGTTGGCACCCAAGCCTTAGGCAATCGTTTAATCAAGTGGATGGTGTTATCCTGAGTGAAGGTTTATAGGAGCTAATCTGCCTCCAGAATTACATAATACAATTTAGATTTAGGGATGTGTGTTATTATTAATGTGTTCCTCTTCTGCCCTATGCCACTGTGCTGTGGATATCGCTCTGTGAAAATAAAGTGCTGATTGGCTAGTAGCCAGGCAGGAAGGATAAGGGTAGGCGGGACAAGGAAGAGGAGAAGGCTGGGAACAGGAAGGCTGGAACACTGTCAGCCGCTGCCATGAGAAGCAACATGTAAAGACACCGGTAAGCCACAAGCCATGTGGCAAAGTATAGACTAACAGAAATGGGCTAAATATAAGAGTAAGAGCTAGACAATGGTAGGCCTGAGCTAATGGCCAAGCAGTTTAAATAATATAAGTGTCTGTATGATTATTTTATTTGTGGGTTGTGGGACTGCTGGGGCTTGGTGGAACCTGGAGAGAAGCTCTCTAGCTACACCACCATGTGTGTATGGATACACCTGTTCCCATACCATGGGACCTGTGTGGCTGTGCACTCTCCCCCACTGTGCCACAGTGTGTGTGTATGTGTGTGTGTGTGTGTGTGTGTGTGTGTGTGTGTATGTGTGTGTGTGTGTGCGCACCCCATGTATGTGTGCGTGTATCCCCCTGCCCTATGCCATGGTACATATGTGGAGGTCAATGTGGGCCCTCTCCTAAGCCATGGTTTATGTGTAGCTGTGCACACACATACCACTGCTGTGCCATGGTGTGTGTGTGTGTGTGTGTGTGTGTGTGTGTCTGTATGTGTCTTTGTGTGTCTGTGTCTGTGTGTCTGTATGTCCTACTCCCATGCCACAGTGGATGTGGCCCCCCTGCCCCAAGCCTGTGTGTTTGAGGTTAGAAACAACTTGCAACTCTGGGTTCTCCTGCTACCACGTGGGGCCTAGGGCTCAAACTCAGGTCCTCAGGCTTGGCAGCAACAGCTTTTGCCCTCTGAGCCTAGGCAGCCTTTGTGACCATTCGTCAGTTAGTCATTGCTGTGTAGTAAATGAACCCCAAACGCACACAGGGTTTCTGTAGATGAGGGATTGGAGAGAACTTCATTGTTTGACATCTCTGTGAGGGGCAAAGGAGATAAATTTGGTTAGTTTTGAGTCAGTGTCTCTTGAAATGTGGGCCTGTGGTAATCTGAAGGCTTGCTTAGAGTTGGGAAATCTGCTTGCTGGCTGGCTGTGGGTCCAAGTAGTTCAGACTCTCAGTAGACCGTGCCATAGGGCTGTGTTAGCAGTCAGCTTCCACCAGAGCAAAGGATCTAAGACGCAAGGTGGAAGCGGCAGTGTGGGTATGACCTGACCTTCAAACTTCACTATCCTTCCCACCATATCCAGTTGGTTACACCTGGGGAGTGCTGACTGGGAGGTGAGACGCACTGGGGAGCTATCTTTTCGGAGGCTGTCTGTAACTCCCTTCTGTTTTAAGTCTGCCACACAGTAAGAGTACAAGGCAGAAATGGCGTACGCTTGATGATCTGACAGACTAAAATGCTATCCATGGCATGCTCTAGATGTTTCTGTGGCTGGCGCTTTGTTAATCTTCCACAGCTCAGCGATATTATTAGTGAGGGCCCTCTGGATATGTTGCTTCTCCTGTTCAGCCTACACTTCTTCCTTTTTTGTCTGCATTTAATGGACACAGACTCGAAACATTACAGAATAAAAGCTCAGGCATCTTCCTCTCTGGTGATTTAAGAAAAAAAAAAAAAAAAAAGGAGTATCAGGGAGTTGGTGTCTAACTCACTTGTAGAGTACTGCCTAGGATAAGCTGGGTTTGGTAGCACACCTGCAATCCCAACACTCAGGAGGTGACACAAAAGAATTAGAAGTTCACAACTACCCTTTGCAACACATCAAGTTCAAGGCCAGCCTAGAACACACAAAACATTGTTCGGGAGAGGGGGGATGGAGGGGGCAGGAAGGGAGAGAGGGGGAGGGAGGGAGGGACTGGGAGAGAAAGAGAAGAGATAGAGAGCAAGTGGGCCAGGCATGGTGCTACATGTCAGCAATCTTAGTACTTGAGACACTGGGGTAGGGGGATTGCAAGTTTGAAGTCTGCCTCAACATAGTGAAATCCTGTCTCAAAACAGGAGGGGAGAGGAGAGGGAAGAGGAAGGGAGGGGAGGGGAGAGGAGGGGTGGGGAGGGGAGGGGAGAGAAAGGTAGGAGGAGGATGAACGGAAAAAAAAAACAAAACCCACGCTGGCAATAGTATCATGAGCAAAATATCCCCATATGTTTATGGTTCCAGGTTTAATGAACAATTCAACCAGTATGGCAAATAAGATGAAAATATCTTGAAAAAATAAACTTTAAAAAAGCAATAACTTTTTTAACACTGGGAAAGTTTATGATGAATATGTAAATATTTAAGTAAATCACACACATTGTATTAGTAGTATTTTTGTATAAAGAAATCTGTATATTTAG
Source organism: Onychomys torridus (assembly GCF_903995425.1). Classification (NCBI taxonomy): domain Eukaryota; kingdom Metazoa; phylum Chordata; class Mammalia; order Rodentia; family Cricetidae; genus Onychomys; species Onychomys torridus. Next base: position 21,998,345 of record NC_050448.1, read on the forward strand.
TGATTTAAGTATTTAAGTAATATTTCAAAGAATGTGGCCTCTTGAAATATGTTAGACATGCAGCCCTTATTTAAAATGTATAATCTAAGTAATTGATTTACATTTGTGATTTTAAGTGGAACTATTTCAAAATGTAAATGCAATATTAGACATGTATAAGAATGTAAGATTAACATATTTATAAGATTAATTTATTGGTTATATATGAATCACTTAAGTACTCTGTGAAGATTTGTTAGTCACGCAACTGAAGTACTCAACAAAATAAATTGAATATATTAAATTTACAAATGCAGTTAAAATATTTAAAGAAGGCTAATTAAGGGAATTTGTAAATGTGACCAAACATCAATCAAATGCCCTCTTAAAATGATTGTTTAAATTTAGCCACATGTATAAAATTTATGTTTAATTTATAAAGTAACAGAAAATTTCTCTAGGGTTTTGATTTTGTAAAGTTAAAAAACACTTTCAACACTAGGTAACAGGCTGGAGAGATGTTCAGTGGGTAAGAGCACCTGCTGATCTTGCAGAGCCGTGGAGATTGGTTCCCAGCACCTGCATGAGACTCAAAGCCACACATCAATCCAGCTCCAGGGGCTCCGAGGGACTCTGAGACCCTCTTCTGGCTTCTGTGGGCACCCAGTCCACATGTGGCATTCACGTACACACATCCACGTGAATAAAAATGATTTTTAAAAATATATAGTAAATGTTTTAGAAAAACACTAACTACTGAAAACAATATTAACAGCAGCAAAACCCCGAAAAGTAGCTGGGCAGTGGTGGTGGTGTACGCCTTTAGTGCCAGCACTCGGGAGGGCAGGCAGGTAGATCTCTGAATTTGAGGCCAGCCTGGTCTACAAAGAGAGTTCCAAGACAACTAGAGCCACACAGAGAAACTCTGTCTTAAAAACAAACAAAAACAAAAAAGTCTAAGTAACTTTTTTTGGTTTTGATTTTTTTTTTTTTTTTTTTTTTTTTTTTTTTTGAGATAGGTTTTCTCTGTGTATCCCTGGCTATCCTGAACTGTCTTTGTAGACCTGGCTGGCCTCGAACTCACAGAGATCCACTTGAAAGGCATGCACCACTACCACCTGACTCCAAATAACTTTTTAATAGTGTTTTTTAAGGTCTTTTTTTTTTTTTAATTACATGTATTTATATGTGGGGAGGGTGGGTACCACACTGATCTAGTGGAGGTCAGAGTACAACTTTTGGGAACTGGTTCTCTCCTTCTACTGTGTGGTCCTGGGGATGGGACTCAAGTGGCCAGGCTTTGCAGCAAGCACCTTTACCCACTGAGCCTTCTCACTTTTATGAATAATTTTTCATGATCAGAAGTCTCCTTTGAGAGCTGGGTTGTAGCTCAGGTAGTAGATGCTTGCCGGCATGCCCATAGCCCTAAGTTTGATCCCAGCTCCGTAGTCCATGCATCCACTTAGGAGGGGAAGGCAGAAGATCAGGAGTCATCCTTGGCTACACACTGAATATGACACCTTGAGCTACACAGAACCCTGTTAGAAAGGGCGAGGCAGAGGAGAGTTTTTCCATGGATATTCTAGGCCTGGACTGTGTAAGCTTGGCCTGACTCTTTCTCCTAAATGCCAAGGCCAAGGGAGTGAGGAAGGGAAAGCAGGAGTCACTCCCTTGCCTGGCTGTCTGTGGTCCCACCCCTTCATCAGTAGGATGCCCGTGTAGTTAATAAGTGAGACACTTTCCCCATTACCAGCTTGCAGCATGGTGCTTGCTCTCCCCAAAACAGCCAAGCACATGGCATAATGGTCTTTCTGTTATCGTAATTTGATTGTCCCGAGAATCCTCATTGACCTACAGGACTAATTGTGGCTGCATTCAGCAGAGTACAGGGAAAATCTGCAACATCCTTAGCATAAAAGATGCCAGTTCATATCACTGCAGTAAGATGGTCAATCCTTCAAGACCAAAGTATACCCATTTTTGTTGGTTGATAGTGGGCGCAGACCCCCACACTTAGTTCTGTAGTTTGCTACGAACCCCCTAGCTAGCTGGGCTGTGGAGAGGAACACTCTTGAATTCCCTATAACCTGTGCTTTTGTGTCTTCCATCAAAATCTAGCTTCTGGCCATGCTGCTTCCCTGGTGAAGATAGAGTGTCTCAGAAGTCTATGATGTCTGAGGATGGACTGACTTTCATTTGAAGTGGTGGATGTTTGCACACACATCAAGCATATGTCCATTGCCCAGCCCCAAATAACATAGGTTTTAGAATCCACTATGACTCTCCAGTGGGGATGTCTCCTGGGGGCCTGTTCCCTCCTCAACCCTGTCAGGGCAGCTGCCTGTGGTGCAGCTCTGCTGTATAATCGCAGCCCCCAACCTCAGAGGTTCCCACTGTGGTCTAAAGCAGTGGTTTCCTGCTAGAACTCCACTCAGGGGACAGGCCCTAAGTCCAGCAACTTCCAACTGACCATCACTTTGTTTCCTAAGAGGGGGCCTAGCTGTTTAGGGAATCTTTGTTTCTCCTTAACTTTCCCTGCCCAAATCTGGAGTATCTATTCAGCCATCAGCTTTTGATCTAATAGCATTTCCTCTGCAACTTGGGCAAATAGCTCATACTATGTCCTCATGGATCCACCATAGTGGTCCAGGCCCTTCATTCCCCACCTACCTCTGGCTCCTCTTCCTTCCCATGTTGAACAGCTGGGATTCTGGGAGTGACATTCCCCCCCCTGGGCACTAAGATCTAAGCCCCAGGGATAGTGGCTGAAGAAGGCTCTTTTTTTTATGCCATGTGGCAAGGAACAATTTGGGTCCATCTATGCCTGGGGCATGGGGAGGGGAACTACATACCCTGGGTCCAAGATGAGTCAATAATGTTTCTATACATCCACTGAAACTAACTCGTGAGTGTAGTTGGAGATTTCCTGCCTGGCCCAGTCAGGACAAATCTCTCTTACCCGTCAGTCCCACAGTCGCTCAGACCCAACCAAGAAAGCACACAGAGACTTACATTGTTTAGAAACTGTATGGCCATGGCAGGCTGCTTGTTATCTACTTCTTCTCTCTTAAATTAACCCATTTCTGTTAGTCTATACTTTGCCACATGGCTTGTGGCTTACCAGTGTCTTTACATGTTGCTTTTCATGGCTGCGGCTGGTGGTGTCTCCCCCCAACCTTCTACTTCCCAGAATTCTCTTCTCTCTTGTCCCGCCTATACTTCCTGCCTGGCCACTGGCCAATCAGAACTTTATTTACACAGAGCGATCTCCACAGCACGTGAGTCAGGTTTTTAAGGGGGTGAACCGTTTCATTCCCGTCTCTTTTCCAGCCAGTGGTTTCTGTGAGAATCGCAGGACTACATGATCACACCTGCTGAGGAGTGAATGCAACTGGAGGAGTTCTCATCCCACAGGCCCATCGCTTCTTCCTTGGTGCTTTTTGGTATTGCAAAGAGAAAAGGCAGTCGATTTCTCTTTGGATATCAAAGGTTAACTCAGGATCTATTGATGGCTTTGATCTTGAGAAACAGAGGAAGAGAGGAGGTGGGGGAGAAGAAGGAGAAAGGGGTAATGAAGCGGATACAAAGGGAAGAGTGTCATAAGGCTCAGAGGCATTTCTGCCTTTCGGCTCCCTAAAATAAGGTAAAAGTTTTACCCTAATTTTTCTTTTTCCTTAAGCTAAATTGAGGTGGTTTTTGTTGTTTTCGTTGTTGTTGTTATTACTAAAAATCTGCTAACTGATCCAGGCCCAGTGGCACAAATCTATAGTCCCAGCTACTTAGGAGGTTCAGACTGAAGGATCACAAATCCTAGGTCTTCCTGGGCTACAGAGTGAGTTCAAGGCTGGCTCTAACAACTTAGTGAGACATGTTTCAAAATGAAAGCGAATGGGGATAAAGAAAAGGGGAGAAAAGGGCTGGAGATATGCAGCCCTGGGTGCTTGCATAATTAGCAGGGGGTGGATCCCAATGCTGGGGGACAAGGGACAGAGGACAGGGTGCTTTTGACCAACTGTAATAGCAAATTTACCATACACTCGCTGTCCTGAAACAATATAAATTATGTTTCGCCCTGGCCAGTAGACCAGCACTCAGAAAGCAGAGACGGAAGGATCAGGAGTTTAGTGTTACCTTTGGTCACACAGTAAGTTCAAGGCCAGACTGGCCTACAGGGAACCTGACTTGAAAACACACAACAGAACCAATAAATTAATTATTTCAGTCTAGACGGCAAGGTGTCAACACAACCCTAATCCCCCTGAATGCAAGAAGGACTCTAGCTTTGGGCAGGGTGGGCTGTCCTTGGCATTCCCTGTAGCTGAGCTACTTGTGAAGATTCCAGTCACTGGGTCTCGTCCAGCCTCTCAGTGCTGCGATTAAAGGTTTATATCACTATGCCTGGTCACTTCCCTGATTTTGCTCCTGTGTGTCCTCCTAATTCTCAACTAATAATAAAGCAAAGATTATTATCATTTATTATCTTTGAATTTTATATATATATATATATATATATATATATATATATATATATATATATATATATATATATATATATCGTTGAATTTTGTATATGCTATTCCCTGTCCTTTGTTACTAAAATGACCTACGCTGCCATCAGACTGTTATGAATTCTCTAGTTTTATCTTAAAACCGAAGTGAAGCTTCTCATTTTATCGAGGAAAATACAAAGCACCTCCATTACCTAGGGAAGTGTCTTGGCTCTGTGCTTTCTTAGACGTAGACGTTCAAAATCCATCAACCCTCCTTCTCATGGTGCAAAAGAAAATCCAGATCTTGATGCAATGAGTATCTGGTACTATGATCTGTGATTGGATAAATAGGAACTGTCTCTGCTTTCCTCTCCTTGAAGCTCTGGCTATTACAGTCCCAATGCTTGGGTTGCAGAATCCCCACTTGAGCAAGGCCTTTACGCAACATTTTTTGGTATTCTTGGCCTCGGATGGCAACGGAGTCTCTTAAAACTAAAAGGGCCTTGTTTGCTTTAGTGGAATCTGCCTACGTTAGAGATCTAGAAGTTAACTAACCAGCTTGCTTCTCCCACCCCCTCCTCATAGAGGGCTTTGCTTTGTTGGCTTCCTGCCAGCTTTTATGTTCAGGTTGAAAATAGTTCTTTTTGTCTGTTTTTCTAGAACATAGAATCCATTACCCCTGGATGCTTGCCAACAGTGACCCTCTCATGGTTTTAAAACTAACATGACTGACTGTTGCAGTATGGCCTACAGGCTCGGCCCACAGTGGGAAGTCAGGCAGTAATATACTAGATGTATACACCAATGCTTTGGTCTGCCTAGGGAGGAAGGTAGGCGAATGGGATTCTGGGAACACAGGAGGCCATCCTGGGTGGAATCTCCAGGGCTGGACTGGAGAAATCCCATTAGGGAAAATTTATCTGAGTTTCCTGTTGCCCTTGGAAGGTCTTTGGTGGTCTGTACCACAGAAAAGGCACTGTCCCTCGTCCCCATTGGTCGCCTGTGTAGAGACAGAGAATGTTTGTAAAGGGCTGTGTTTCTCCTCAATTCAGCTCCTCTTTTCTGACTACCTGTGCAGCAGTATCTGTCTCCTTTCTGTTAGCACTGGACTTTCTGCTCTCCTCCCACAGAGCCGAGGGCTCAGCAGCATGCATCACCACAGCCCACGGCCACATGCTGGCCTCTGTTGACCGACATGGGGCCATTCCTTCACTTTTAAGTTACTTCCTAGGAGTATTTTAGTGTAATATGTATTTAATTGCAGTTCTAATTTTGATGGGATTGTAGATTCACCTGCACTTTGAACAAGGAGATCCTGTGTAGTCTCCACCTAGTTCCCCTCATGGAACCATCTTTCAAAACTATAGTAAACATGATGGCTGGGATGGTGCCGTGGGTACGATGGAAACCTGGTCATCACAAGGTCCCCCATGATGCTCTTTTATAGCAACATGTCCTTCTCTCTAGCCTCGACTCCCTGGCAGCCACTGGTCAGTTTCCCCTTTCTGTAATTTTATCATTTCAACAGTGCTGCATAAATGCAGTCATACAGTGTGAAACCTTTGGTACCCTTTCTCCTCAACACACAACCCTGGGGACTCATATACGCACAGGAGCAGGTCGTTTCTGCTTACTACTGAGTGATATCTGTGCTATGGTGCTGTGTAGTTTGTTTTACTATTCATTCATTGAAGGACATCTGGATTGCCTGGAGTTGGATCTATTACAAATAAAACTGCTACAAACATTCGCTATTGGCTTTTATAGGAATGTTAGTTTTTGTGTTTTTTGGGTAAATGTGGAAGTGTAATTAGCGGGCCATATGGTACTTATATGTTTGTGTTTATTTATGTATTGTGTTTCTTTGTTTGTGGTTCTGGAGGTTGAAGCCTAGGCCTTGAGCATGCTAGACAGGAAGTAAACAACTCAAAATACCTTCAGGAAGTCCTTGAAATTCCATAAAATTTCATTCCCCCCCCCCAACTAGGGCATATCCTAGGCCCTGTTTGCTTGGTTTTATTGTATGATAGCATATAGGTAGAGGTCAGAGGACAACTTGCAAGAGAAGGGTTCTCGCCTTCCACCATGGAGGTCTCAGGGATTGAACTCTGATCATTGGGCTTGGCAGCAAGTGCCTTTCCCTGTATGTTGTCTTACTGGTCTGTTTTAGCATTGTATGAAGCTACCAAAGGGTTTTCAGAGGGCTGTTTTTCCATTCTCACTACTGTTAGGAGGGAGGCTTTAGTGAATTTCAAGGACTTCTGAAGGTATTTTGAGTTGCTTACTTCTTAATAAGCCCCCCTGTGGGATGCACTGTTTCCATCTTGGGGGAACTACTACACAACATGGCAATCTACAAAAGAAGAGATCTCTACAAACCAGCCCTGACCCTGATTATAGACTTACAATCTCCAGTCTGAGGAGGAAAATCTGGCCTTGCCAGCCTGGGATGTCATCATCTTTTAATCTTAGCCATTCTGTGGTGACATCTCACTGTGGTTTGGTCTGCATTGTTCCTTGATGGCTGAATGCTGAGCATCCTTCCATGTGCTTGCTAGCTTGATAAACACTCTGTGGGATGTGCCTGTTCTTAGCTTCTAACTAAATAGTTTGTTTTAATTGTTCAGGTTTTAGTAGTATTTTATATATGTGTGTGTGTGTGTGTGTGTGTGTGTGTGTGTGTGTGTGTGTACACACGCATATTACATATAAATCACTACTACTAAATATACACACATATATTAAATTATTTATTTTTTATTTTATAAGTCATCTCCTATAGTCCAAGCTGTAGTCAAGGATGGACTTGAACTTCTTCTTCTTCTTCTTCTTCTTCTTCTTCTTCTTCTTCTTCTTCTTCTTCTTCTTTTTTTTTTTTTGAGACAGGGTTTCTCTGTATAGCTTTGCGTCTTTCCTGGAACTCACTTTGGAGACCAGGCTGGCCTCGAACTCACAGAGTTCCGCCTGCCTCTGCCTCCCAAGTGCTGGGATTAAAGGCATGAGCCACCACTGCCTGACCCGGAGTTGAACTTCTGATCCCCCTGCCACTACCTCCAAGTGCTGAGGTTACTCACACCCACTGGTGCTGGGATGAAAGCATGCATGCTCAGCAAGCACTCTATTAATGGACCCATCATTAGCCTCGTGTTTTCCTCACCTTCTACACAGGAGTCCTTTGTTGGAGTCACAGTTCAGAAATATCTTTACCAATTTGTAGTTTATATTTTCACTCTCCTTTTCCCCCAGACATTTAAATTTTGAATGATCCAATACATTAATATTGTTTTTCCTTTAATGCTGAGCAGTGGTGGCTCATGCCTTTAATCTCAGAACTCGGGAGGCAGAGACAGAGGCAGAAGCAGAGGCAGGCAGATCTCTGAGTTCAAGGTCAGCCTGGTCTACAGACTGAGTTCCAGGACAGCCAGGGTTACACAGTGAAATCCTGCCTAAAATAAATAAATAAATAAATAAATAAATAAATAAATAAATAAATAAAAGCCTTTAAAGATTGTGCTTTCAATGTGGACTTTAGGAACATTTTTATGTAAGTTCATTTCCACATATTTTAATTAACCATTACGTCCTGCTTCATATCTCTGCTGTCAAAAATAAAATTGTTCAAGATTTGAAAACAGAAAAAGAAGCAATAAAGAAAACACAAATTGAGGGAATTTTGGAATGGAAAATCTAGGTAATTGAGCAGGAATTGCAGATACAAGCATCAGCAACAAAGTACAAGAAATGGAAGAGAGAGTCTCAGGTGTTGACAATACGTTGGAAGAAACAGATATATCAATCAAAGAAAATGTTAAAGCTAAAATATGCCTGATACAAAACATCCAGGAAATCTGGGACACTATGAAAAGACCAAACCTAAGAAAATAGGAATAGAAGAAGGAGAAGAATACTAGCTCATAGGTACAGACAGTATTTTCACCAAAATCACAGAATAAAATTTTCCTAACCTAAATACGGATATACCTATAAAGGTACAAGGAGCATACAGAACACCAAATAAACTAGAGCAGAAAAGAAATTCCTCTCATCATATAATAATCAAAACATTAAATACACCAAACAAAAAAAAAGAACATTAAAAGCTGTCAGGGGGAAAAAGCAAGTAATGTGTCAATGATAGAAGTCCTTAAGAAGTGAATAAATCCCTTAAAGAAATTGAGGAAAAGACAAACAAAAAAATTGGAGGAGGTAATGACTAAATTTCTTAAAGAAAGCCAAGAAAAGCAAATAGTTGAAGGAAACAAATAAGTCATAGTCTGTGGAGACCTTTCTGTTCTTACAGATTTTCTCAGAGAGCCACTGAGAGGCTATGACTCAAGTCACTGATATCAAATTGTGTACACAGTTCCTGATTACGTGATTCTGACTAGGCAGTGAGTCAGTTGAGTGATGTCCTCAAGAACATGGCCTCTGGAGCTAGACTGCCTTGGATCAAACCTGGTGACACCTCAAAATAGCTTTGTGATCTTTAGCACGTCATCTGAATCTCTGGACCTTGAATTTTCACATCATATACATCCTTATGAAAATAATAATACAGTTTGTCTGGAAAGGTAAATGGAACACTGTGTGTAAAATGCTTAGCACACCGTCGAGCGAATACATAGGAAATAATGACCACTAACACTTTTCCCATGTGCCCATGGGATGATCCCCAGGTGCTACTCTTTCTCTCTGTCTTCTCTCAGTTTTGTTTTGTTTTGTTTTTCGAGACAGGGTTTCTCTGTGTAGCTTTGCACCTTTCCTGGATCTCGCTCTGTAGACCAGGCTGGCCTCGAACTCACAAAGATCCGCCTGCCTCTGCCTCCCAAGTGCTGGGATTAAAGGTGGGTGCCACTGCCGCCCGGCTCAATATTTTTTAAGATTTATTTTTACTTTTTATGTGAATGAGTGTTCTCTATGCATGTCTGTGCACCACATGAGTGCCTGGTGCCCAAAGAGGTGTTAAGCCTCCGTGTGGGTGCTGGGAATCGAACCCAGGCCCTTTGCAACAAGTGCTCTTAAGCACTAAGTCAACTCTCTAGCCCCCTTTCTCTCCTCTTTACCTCTTGGTACAAATTAATCTAGTTCCTCTATGAAGCCTTCCCAGTCCAACTCAACATTTGATGGAACTTCTTATTTCATATTTGTGTGACAGCTTTTACCACTCCCATATGTTGTAATCTGTACATCACCATGTGTCTCCTGTGGGCATGCTGTGTCCAGCCCTCTTCAGGGGGCAGCTCTATACTATGAAAACGCAACCGTTTCTAACATACTGATACTGGGGGTCTGTTTGAACAAAATAGCATTTTTACTACATTTTTATACATTTGTCTAGTTGGTTATTTTATGTTTGAAGGCATGTGTCTGTTCCATGGTGTGTGTGGAGGTCAGAAGAAAGCTGTGGGTTCTCTCTTCCACTATTTGGGTCTTGGGGATTGTACTAAGGTCTCCTTGGCTGGTAGATACTGTTACCAGCTGACATAGTTCGTCCTTTCAACATGTTTTGTAAAAAGAATTTGCCAAAATAAACTTTGCAAAACCTTAAACCAGAAGATGGGGATGTAACTCAGTGGTCCAGTGTTTGCCTAGCATTTGGGAGTTCTTTCTGGGATGGAAGCCTAGAACCATCAAAACAAAACAAAAACAAACAAACAAATAAAAAGCCTCACTCCCTTGGACCCAGTGTTTTACTTTTTTTCCAAGAAATGTATAACTGGTCAGACATTTGAAAGAAAAAAATATGTGATGGAAATACTTATTTGTAAAATAATAAGCACTTAGAAAACTATAAACACCAATGTCAAAAATATCAGAAATCATGACAAATTCCATTTATATGGTGAAATATTATACTGTCAATACAATTTTAAGCATGTTTCATGGATTATGTGTCTATAAATGCAAAAAATAAAGTCCAACCAGTGGATAAATTAAGTTGTTAAAACACAGACTTACAATATGACTTCATTTGTTTAACTAAACATCTGTACATGTAGCCTTGTACACAAACACACAGGACAGGAGTGAATGGTAATGGCAATAGTCTTCTGCTAATAGCTTTTTGGTGATTTTCATTTCAGCCACAGCTTCTCAAGGACACAGCATTTATTGTTTTGACAACAGAAAACAAGAATGAGGTCTGGCAAGATGGCTCAGCTGGTAAAGGTGCTGGCCACCAAGTCTGACTGGGTTCTGTTCCTGGAACACAGGAGAGAATCCACTCCCAAAAGCTGCCCCTGACCTTCACACCAAACCTTGCTACACTCACTGCCCCTCTCCACACACAGACAAAATAAAAGTAAATGTTTTAAAAAAAAAAAAGCTTTTCCAGGAAAATAAAATGAAAGATATACTCCTTGAGAGTTTTTACTGTTCGTTGGCTTTTCCCCGTTACAGTTTAAAAGCAGGGTCTTGCATGTTTGCCAGGCTGGCCTCAAGACCCATTCTCTTGCCCCAGCCTCCAAGTGTTGGGGTTAGAGACATGCACCATGACACGGGATCATAATCCTTTCCTTACTATAATTATTTGACTTCTTCATGTGTCACTTTTATGATCTGCATCGAAATGACAAGTAGAAACGAGGCTGTAGTGACCTTTCTGTTTGTAAGTGTGATTTTCACAACCCTGTTTTACTTTCATCAGGATAGAGACTTTAAAAACACCTCTTTTTAAAAGCACCTACTTGTCACGGCAGATCAACGGGTGTCTCCTGACATTTCGTTCATGTAAATAACACATTTTGATCATATTCACCCATTACCCTCTTTTGTCCCATCTCCCACCTTCCCAAATCATTCACCTTCTACTTTCCTGTCTTAAAAAAAAAAATCTGCATTTTTGCATAATAAAAGAAAACATGGAGTATTTGACTTTCTGAATCTGGCTTATTTTGCTTAAAACTAAGGCCAGACAGGGGAATCTATGGAGATACGGGAAGGAAAAGGAGTCTCTCATCCCTAAATCTAGTTGAAGGCTCTAGCCAGCTGAGAATAAGGATTCTAACACAAAACCTGAAGTTTTCCAGGCATCTCAACAGAAACCCCCTTATGGTCAAAGGGCATGGCCAAGCTTGCTTGCGTAACTCTGGTGGCTCCTGATTTTATCTTCCCAGATTGTAATTCCACTCAAGGCAGCCTAGGAGCCACTCAGTAAACCAAGTGATCCATGGAGACAGAGGAGGGAGTGCCTCTTAGGAACTCACTGAATAATCAAATGTCAGAGGCTTCCAAACCCTACTGAAGGCCATCTTGATGACACTAATGTGACTCTCCTTTGTGAAGCTCACACATTTCTTCCCTGTTGGCCTCTGTGCTGAGATCTGTGTTAAGAAAGTATTCAGACAGTCCCCAACTGCTTCATGATGGCTCATCCTGGAATTCTTTTCTCCAGCAAAGACAAGAATGCACCTTTACTCTAGTGGAGGAACCCTCAGGCGGCTGGTGGCAGTTCTTTCTTATCTCTATCTCCTGCTGCACAGCCATAGACAACACAACATGCATTTATTCTTCATGCTTGAATATGCTTGAATAACACTCTACTGTGTATAAATAGACCTCAGACCTTTTGGTTGTTGTTGTTTTCTTTTCTTTCCTTTCTTTTTCTTTTCTTTCTCTCTTTCTTTTCTTTTTGATACGGGTTTCTCTGTGTAGCCCTGGCTGTCCTGGAATTAGCTCTGTAGACCAGGCCATCCTCAAACTCAGAGATCTACCTACCTCTGTCTCTGGAGTGCTGGGATCAAAGGCATGCACCACCACACTGGCTTTCATGAAGATATTTTAATATAAGCTTTATGGGGTTGGATTTATAGTTCAGCACTTTAAAATGGTTATTGCTCTTGCAAGAAGACCTAGGTTTAATTCCCAGAGTCTACATGGTGGCTCACAACTGCCTATGTAACTCCATTTCCAGAGGATCCATGCCTTCTCTTGGCTTCCTCAGGCACTGTTCTCATGTGCTGCACATAAAGTCACATAGGCACAATGAATGAAAGAATCAATCCTTTAAATATACATTTAAAAGATATATAAATATCTTTAGATATCTAATATATGTAGATTATATTTATCTATATATGCTTTAAGCATGAGGGTTAAGAGAAAGAGTTGCTCAGAAGGATAGATGGACACACCCAAGAGTGTGGGTGTGGGCTTCTGTGAGAGTCCCATTAAGATATTTTGGAGACTAATTATACAAACGCAGCTGTCATTCATACCTTTCACTTCAAAGAGTAAGTGCCTACCGACATGCCCAGTGACACAAGTGACAAGGTCCTGGAATAAACAGTCTAGTGGGGATGCATAAACATCGCTAAACATGGAGGAAAATGAAAACACGGAAATAAAGCAGAGTGCCAGGGAGCCCAGAGAAGGGTGAGGCTGGCGAGAACAAGCGGGTGTTTGGTCATGACTGGGCTAAGTTATATGGGGGAAGTCTGTACGGAGGGAAAATGGCCAGTCTCAGGTCTGAGAACTTGCAAAGGCTCTAAAAGGTTGGAACTGAAGAAAAGCAACAAGGCTTTCAGCAGAGGATGGGTCTGGATGATCAAGATGAAGCAAGAATGGAAAAGCAGAGCCCTCAGAGACTTGGTTGGGGACTTTGGACTTTTTACACTTGAGGTTACTCTTGGAAGAGAAGTGGCCATGGTGGCAGGAAGCACCTGTGATGCTGTCACTGTGGTGGCAGGAAGCACCTGTGATGCTGTCGTCACTGTGAATACTGATTGCAAGTTGGAGGCCAACCTGGCCTATGCAGTAAGATCCCATCTCAAAAAAACAAACAACAATAGCAAAACCCATACAAATAATCAGGCAAAAAAAAAAAAGTCAACTGTTTTCAGTGTAGTGACCATTTACGATAATGATAAAACTGCATAAATTGTCCTCGAGAAAGATCACATTGACTTCTGAATGGAGGAATGAATCAGGGCAGCCAGGCAGCTCAGGCCACTGAGATGATGGTAGCCGTAGGGACAGAGGGAGGAGAGCTGGCTTGAATGTGACTTAATGGTGAGGGGTTGGGAAAGCAAGCATCAGGGTTGACAAGTTGTCCCTTAGGATTATCAGTGGCAGGGGTGGAGGTTGGTTGGTTTGTTTGAATATAGAAGATGTATTTTTTATGTGTGTGAGTGTCTGCCTGCATATATGCATGTGCACCATATGCATAATGCCTGTGGAGGGTAGCGCTGGATCCCTAGAACTGGAATTATACATGGATAGTTGTCAGAACCTGGCTCCTCTGCAAGAGCAGCCGGTGCTCTTAACCACTGAGCCATCTCTCCAGCTCAAGAGACGGGGTTTTGTTTTGTTTTATTTATTTGTTTGTTTGCTTACTTATTTATCTATTTTGTTGGTTTTTAAAATTTGTTTGTTTGTTTGTTTGTTTTGAGGCAGAGTCTTCCTATGTAGCCCTAGCTACATATGAATTCACTTTGTAGATCTAACTGGCCTCAAAGTTAGAGACTTCCTGACTTTTGCCTCTGCAATGCTGGGATTAAAGGTGTGTACTATCAGGGCTGGCCAGGACAGAGCTCTTTTTGAGAGACCTCCACTGAAGCAAAATTTGATCCTCAGTCAAACCATTGATAGAATTTGAGGTCAAGACAACATAAAGCAGAATTGGAATTTATTAAAAGTAGAGAGTAAGGAATAGCTGAGTGTGGGCTCCTTTATGAGGAGTCCTGGTTAAGTGTTCCAGTGGTGATTACACATAGGTTGGGGATTTTTGAATTTCATTGTTCAGCAGGTTTCTAGGCCCTCTGTTCTTTTGTCTCTACTTCCTTTTGGATCATTGAGATTACAGTATGGTTCTAGAGGAGCCTGGGGTAGGATTAAAGTCAGATAAGAGAAAACCAGAAGCCACCAGGGTTGCATGCACAAGGGGCTGAGGACGTGTCGTTTCTACTGTAAGTGGAGTTTCTGGTGAAGGGAGAAAGGCCTTAAGCAAAAGCTACTAATTGTGTTGGAACTCTTGGTTCTCAGCTGGTGATAGAGATGCGGGGAAATCCAAGACTTTCGTGGCTCCTACTCTCAATGATAAAAGAATTTAGCAATGGGCTCAAGTGGAAGCTCAGACAATTTTAGTAGAGTTTAAAAGGAAACTCCAGGACGGGCAAGCTGTGAACCTCAGCAGCTGCCTGGAGAAGGATGCAGGAGGGAAGGAAAAAACTGTCACTGAAGCAGGCATGGAGGCCAGACACAGGGGCCAATGCGTCTGAATACTTGAGAAAAGTGGCAGGACATGACCCTTAGGTGCCTGTGGTCCACAAGCTTCTGCACTAAGGTAAGGGATGCTGTGAAGGAGAGTGCAGTATCTTATTAAAGGACTCATCATCCAGCTTTCCTCGATAGCAGGACGTAAGGTGGGCTACCTTGTAGAGGTGGTCCTAAGAACTAACTGAACCAGTCTAACTACAATGTCAGGTCTCTAACCTGGGCAGATACTCTGTTCCCTTGACCAGGATTTTTTCTGCTCTAATAAGAGCCTTCAATTAGATACCAAGATAAAGAGGTCTTTCCCTCCCCAGTTCCCTAGGTCCTTTTCTCCTGCCTCAAGACTTGGGATGGTGGGTCACCAAACTGAGACAGAGAAGACATAAAGAAATGAAATGTCCGGTCCCAACATTCGGGAGGCAGAGGCAGGTGGATCTCTGTGAGTTTGAAGCCAGCCAGATCTACAGAGTGAGTTCCAGGACAGGCTCCAAAGATATACAGAGAAACTCTGTCTTGAAAAAACAAAAAGGAAAAAAGAAAAAAAGAAAAAAAAAAAGGAAAAAAAGAGTCATGGAGTGGAGGGAAGATTAATTCTGTTTAGGGGAGTGGAGGGAAGATTAATTCTGTTTAGGGTAGGCTCAGCTTGCAAGTGGTGTTTAAGAAGCTGCTGAAGATATGAAATGAGCCTCGTGAGTGTCCCACCCTTGAATCTGGGCACTCAGGAAACAGGGGCAGGTGGATTACTGTGAGTTCAAGCCAGCCTGGTCTACATAATGAATTCCAGAACAGCCAGTATTACATAGTGAGACCATTAGAAAACAAAACAAAACAAATCCGCTTTTTTTAAAAAAAATTTTTTTTTAAAAAAAGGTATGACTTGAAGGTCAAGATGAAGCTGGTATTTGGAGGAACCTGGACAGCCTAAGATTGGGAAATGACTTGGGATAGAATCCTAGGAAACTAACATTTAAGTGGGTGAGAAAGAAAACGTGCTCAAACTCCGTCTGGGGCAGTTTTTGTGTGATGTAATTTACAACTCCTTCTGGGAAGCAATTAGCATTCTTGATAAAGTGTGTGAACAGTTCTCTGACAGATTTTAATAAGACGGAGAACTCCTTCTGGGAAGGTAGGGTTACCTGCCCGCTGACTGACTAGTCTAATAATCTTTAACCAGATGTTTTCTTTCCTTATCTCTCTTGTATCCATTATAAACATCATCAGCCAAACATTTTTCTTCTTATAAAATATCAAAACTAAAATTATCCCTTCTTTTAGATTTTTAAAAAGCTACTTCTTGTGTGAGGCTTGGCCAGGGAGTCAGTAGAGACGTAGGAGAGGAAACAGAAGACCGCGCCGGCCATGGAAGGCAGAAGAACGCGGGGGCCATGGAAGGCAGAAGAACGCGGGGGCCATGGAAGGCAGAAGAACGCGGGGGCCATGGAAGGCAGAAGAACGCGCCGGCCATGGAAGGCAGAAGAACGCGCCGGCCATGGAAGGCAGAAGAACGCGGGGGCCATGGAAGGCAGAAGAACGCGCCGGCCATGGAAGGCAGAAGAACGCGGGGGCCATGGAAGGCAGAAGACCGCGCGGGCCATGGAAGGCAGAAGAACGCGCCGGCCATGGAAGGCAGGTGACGTTTCAAGAAGGAAGGAACCAGTGAGGTGGCTCAGCAGATCCAAGACCCATGTGGTAAAGGAGAGAACCAACTTTAGCACATTGTCCTCCAACCTCTGCCTGCCTGCTATGGCACATGCACACTGCTTCTCTGTAAATGTATAATAAAAAATTAATTTGTAAGAACTATCTGCAAATTACAGACGGCAAAATTAAACTAAAAAAAAAAGATGAGTTGGACCCCATAAGCTTCTCTGCGACACAGCAATCCAAATCAGACCAAGGGGTTGGGGATTTAGCTCAGTGGCAGAGTGCTTGCCTAGCAAGCACAAGGCCCTGGGTTCGATCTTCAGTTCCAAAAACAAAAAACAAAACAAAAACATATCAGACCAAATCAGACCTAATTGGACAAAGCCCCGGTTTAATGCGTAAAGCATTCCTGGGTGATTCTCCAGCACCCCCAGAGAGCAGAGACCAAAAACCCACGCATCTGTGTTCTGAGGTGTGGTTCAAATACCCTTCGGCAGTGGTCTTGACCATCTCTGAGGGAAGAGCTGTGTGTTTCGCAGGACTTTCTGAGGAGTAGGATCTAGGCAGAGGTGGGGCTTCTACCAGAACATTCCAGACCTCTCTGTCTGTCTCTCTCTCTCCCCTTCCCTCCCTTCCTCCCTTCCTCCTTCCCTCCCCTTTTTCCCAAGACAGGGTTTCTGCGGAGCTCAAGTTGAGACCTGGCTGGCCTTGAACTCCCTGAGATCCTTCTGCCTCTGCCTCCCAAGTGCTGGGATTAAAGGCGTGCGCCACCATCGCCCGGCTGTCCGGGGATTTACCTAGATGTCAGTGTTAGCTCTGTCTGTCTCTGGGTCTCTTTTTGTGTCTTTCTCTGTGGTTGACCACGGTTTTTTCGGAAAGTGTGGGTGTAAGGAGTTGGAGGAGCTGTTCGGCTCCATATTGTATTCAAGTGTTCCGGCAAGGACTCTGTAGCCAAGAAGTGGAGGGTGGAGTTGGAGGCCAAAAAGGCCAGCGGGGAGGGGCCTCGGAGCTTGGGGGTGGGCCGGTGGGTGCTGTGGTGAGTGGAAAGGTCAGCTCCTCCCACGGGGACAGGAAAGACCAGAGGAAAGAGCCCGCTGGGAGGATCACCTGCACTTTGGGGACTGGGAGGCAGAGGACATCTTGTCCAGCGGCCTGCTACCTCCGAGGAAGCCCTCTGCTCAAACTACTGAGGTTGGTGGTACAACTTTGAGATGGGTCCTGGGGAGAAGGGGGGATTGGTTAGGAAAAAAGTGGCTTCCGGGGTTGTTGAGGTAGGAGGGAAAGCCTAGATCCTGGAACCAGTGAGCCGTAGTGTCCGCCAGTCCGCACCGCTCCGTGACTTCCCTTTCTCTTCTCTCCCGCTTGCTCCACCAAGCTCTTGGGTTTTTTTTTTTTTTTTTTTTTTTTTTTTTGTTTTGTTTTGTTTTGTTTTGGTTTGGTTTGGTTTTTCGAGACAGGGTTTCTCTGTGTAGCTTTGCGCCTTTCCTGGATCACGCTCTGTAGACCAGATTGTCCTCGGACTCACAGAGATCCGCCTGCCTCTGCTTCCCGAGTGCCTGGATTAAAGGCGCGCCGCCATCGCTCGGCCGCTACCAAGCTTTTGAGACAAGGTCTCTGGTAGTCCAAGCTGGGGGAACGGGCATTGAAGCTGAGATGAAATGGAATTTGTGACGCTCCTGCCTCTGGGCCCCGAGCACAGGGCTTGCAGGCACGAACTACCCGTACTAATCCGTGCTGTGCCATGGGTGGAGCACAGGGCACAGTCTGTTAGCACTGTCCCAACCGGTACATCTCCAGCCCCACGATTCTCTCCAGAGCTGCTTCTGGGCCAAATTCAGCCATAAGGAAATCCATAACCTTTGGATTATTCCGGAAGACTCCTCGGGAAGACCGCGGAGCTTTGCAGCTAGCTCACTTGGCCACGTGTCAGGCCTAGGCCTCAAATGATCTCATTCCCTTTGTGATCTATCTCATTCCCTTACTACCACGGCCTGTTAGTCTCTGGGCTGTAACTCTGAACCCGCTGTGTCTCCGGCACCACGCTCCTCATCCTATCTGTGTGCTAGGTATGTTGGATGTCTAGGTGTCTAGGTTGGTGTCACATGGGAGCCTCAGCCTGACCCTTCTGCAGCGGAACGGAAGCTTGCAAGGGCTTGCTTTACTTAGCTTAGAACTCAATGACTATCACACGCAGGAAGGAACTTCCTCGGCTCCCGAAGACGCGGGAGTCTTCGCCATCTTCCTTTTAATGCGTCTGATACTCCACTCTTGCCCAACCTAGATGACTCAGGAAAGTGTGCGCAGCGCGCGCGGGCTCCCCCTCCCCCCACATGCCATCCCAGCAGAGTGTCATCACCTCCTATGCTTCATTAACATTCAAGCAAGGTAGTGGGAGATGCTTTCCTTCATCTCCCAGCTCCCAGCTAGCTCTTCCTCAGAAAAGGAGGAACCAGTGTTGTATTTTTGATTGCTAACGAAGTGGGCTCAGACCATTAAAGTGTGTTGCGGAAGAAGGGGAGAAAATGGAGCTTTCCGGGGAAGATGGCGGGATGGCTACTCCCAGGACCTAGAAGGCCCCATGGGAGGAGTCTGTGGGAGGAGGAGCCATTACCTGCGAGGCCTCGCCTAGTCCTGTTCTAGCCGGATTCAGCCGCCGCCCTGCCGCAGGCCGCCATTTCTCCTCTGCTTCTCCCGCCCAGCACCCCTGCAGTGACCCAGGACCCCTCTGTGTCCGAGCACCCTCCGAGGAGAGGTAGGAACACAGAACCCACAAGGGGTAGGAAGTGTCCGAGCCCTTGACAATGCCTTGTTTCCAGGGTGGTTAGCCTGCTGTCTCCCAACCGCGACCACTTCCACACCAGACCCCCTTCTCTTCTCGGGAAGGACCTCCTGCCTCCATTCCCGACTTCAGACGCCGCTGCCAGTCTTTCCATTCTCCACCCTCAAGTCCCAGGTTTCATGAAAAAAAAAAAAATCAATGTTCGTGTGGGTGTTGTGGTATAGTCCTATATCCCAGCTTCTGTAGAGGCTGAGGCAGGATTGTGAGTTCAAGGCCTGAACCGCAGAGTGAACCCTAGACCAGCATGGACAACTTAATGAGACCCCGTTTCAAAATCTAAAGTAAAACTAGGGCTGGAAGTGTAGTCCAGAGGCAGAGTGCTTCTCTTGCATAGGCAAGGCCCTGGGGTCTGTCCCCAGTTAGGTTGGTGTTTGGGAATGAATATTAGACCTCCATCTTCCTCTGAGGAGTAAAAATTAGAGCAGACAATTCAGAAAACTTGGTTAGATTGTGAAGGGTGGGGACAGGAACTATACAAGTGATTCTCTCTGTGTAACCCAGGTTGGCTCTCAACTCACGATCTCCCTGCCTCAGCTTCACGACAAGAATGTGCACCACCATTCCTGGGTTTCATGAGATGATTTCTGAAACACCAGTGAGTTAGTATTACTGAGAGGTTTCTGTCCGCGTGGATGGCTGGATTTAACTTTCTAAATCCTCAGGTCTGAGCCAGTCAACAGGAATAGGTTTCTGATTAGTCCCCAGTGCTCCTTGATGCTAGGGCTGGTTAGTGATTGCCTTTTAAATGCTGACTTTTCGAGTATAAAGGTAAGGATGTATGGCAAGTTAGAGTCCTTTCTCAGATAAAAAGAACTGATAGGGTGGGACACAAAGGTTTTGGAAGTCTAAAGGTAGTTATCAAAAAGGCAGATAATTGAATTTGATGATAAAAATATCAGACATTTCCACAGGCTCATGAGGTTCAGGGACTGTGAAGTGTCCAGCAGAGAAAAGTATGAACAGAGGTGATTAAAGACCGGAAGTTAACAAGCACCCAGCAAATGGAAGAACCCTGAGCAAAAGTGAATAATACTGTAGGTTAAAAGGATGTTTGGCAAAATTCCATTTTCAGGAAAAAGGCATCAAAAACAAAAAAATGTGGCAGTGTTTACAAAAGTTACGTCTATGATTGCATTTCTTTGATATTTCTGAAGTTTTAAAGTTCTGTGATCTTTATAGATTATTAGATGACCTTTGGTATTTTGGACCCCCTCAGCCTTGGTCATTTCTACCTGGCTTGATTAAGTTATTCACATCTTCTCCCATTTCAGACTTATTTCTCTCTGACATACTGTATTAAAGCAACCAAAACAACAACGACAGAGAACAGAGAAAAGGAAAAATCTTGAGAAAAAACAAACAAATTAGTTGGTACCTATACCAACAAAAGTGTCATGGGTGGGTATTGGGGTTATCAGTCATCTCATAGTTGAAAACTGTCACGACTTATGTGATGGGGCCACAGGTGTTCAGGAATGGTGACCTCATCCTCTACGTGAGCCAGGGTACTCTAGTCCAGTCTCTTACCCTACCATCTCCTGCTTCTTCTCTTAGGTTTTAGACAGGAACTAAAGACGGTTCTTGACTTGTTAAGAATTCTATACACTCATCCTGCTATGAAAATAGAGTCCATCTCCATGTAAATGTAATCCAAATAAGTTAGCAAAGTGATCCTTGTCAATCATGTAGTGGTCAAGATTATTCTCAAAAATCCCTTTGTAACACCATTTATTTAAGATACAAATCGAATTTAAAGTAAACCAAACCATAAAATGACCTTTAGACTGCAACCTTTGATCTAAGACCGACCTTGTTAGAAAAAAAATCTGCGCCATCAGACACAGCAACTGGCAGCAGGGTTTGCCTGTATGACTTTGTCATTGACCTCCCTGAAGGAAGGAGAATGCACAAGACCGCCTCTCATTTCAAACACACACCGTGCCTTTCGTTAGTAGTACTAGGAATTGAACCCAGGGCTCATGAGTGCCAGGCCCAAGCTCTACCTCCAAGCTGCATTATCCTGAAATAGAAACAATTCATCTTTTGCCAAGACCTTTCAATTCTTGACCTGAAGAGAAGCGCACACATGAGATGACCCAGTGAGTGTTCAGAGAATTCATTATGTATGGTTTTCTTCGCCAGGAATAGTAATACAAATTTTTATTATTATCCAAGTTTTTATTTTGTTAAAAAAAAAAATCCATTAGCGTGGAAGAAGGTGGCTGAGCGGTGTCTGACTAGGAATGTAAGAAAGAGGTATATGGCACTGCATTAGCACCTGAACACACATCTGCTAGGAAAGGAGCATCTTGGGACTTCTACCACACTTTGTAGCAATTTTCTTGAACACCTTTCCATCTCTGATAATACAGAGGGAATTCACAGAATGTTCCACAGACTAGGCAACGGTGATCTGGATGATTTGGCAAGAGGAGAGTGACAGAGAGGAAGGAGAGTTTCATTTTCCTAATTGTCAGTTTCGCACTTAGACATTTACAGTGCTGTGTGCGTTACTCAGAGCAAACCGTGTCATTGCCTCTCCCAGATTAGAAGCAGCTGGTTGTCTGAAAGTTTCCTTTGTGGGCCGATGGCAAAAGATGTCTATTATTTTAAGAAATGCCAACTCTGGTTGTGAATGACATTTTTTTTTTTTTTACTTGTTCCTTGCGATTTCGAGGTGTCCTCCATTCTTCAAAGAATTATCATTTTTGTAAGTTTGTTAATGAAATTAGGTAGGTGTGGTGGAGCATAGCTCTATCCCAGCATTGGGGAGTCAGAAGCAGGTGGATCTTAGTGAGTTCCAGGTCAGTCAGTGCTACATTGTGAGACTATTTCTTCCCCTCCCCCAAAGTCTAATCATCTAGTGTTAATGAGGAAAGAGACTGTTAGATATTATCATTCCTATGATCTCAGGGGGTGAAAACAGGGTTCAGTGATTTTAGGCCTGAGTCCTACAAGTAGTTGGTGGGGGGCTTCCTATTTCTGGGCAAGGGCTCTTTACAGCCCAAGGTACTGCCTCAGTTGAGTATCCCAGACTAGTTTTGAACTCCTGATCCTCCTGCTTCTATTTCTGGGATTGAAGGTGTGCATCAGCATCTGTCTGTCTACCTACCTGTCTGTCTGTCTACATTCTATGTGGCCATGGGGATGAAATCCTGGCTTCCTGCTTGCTAGGCAAACACTCTGCCATCTGAGCTACACTCTCCAGCCCCTGACCATATTCTGAAACTGTCATAATGAGAGAATGTTCTGGCCACAGCCTCTGTTGTGGGGAGTTTGTGTGCCATTTTACATTTTTTTGGTCCTCTACTAATTTAATATACTTTGATTTTATTGTCTGATGTTCTAGGCATAAGACCAGTCAGGGAAAAAGCAAACAAGCAAATCAGTGGTTTTATTTTATTTTTAAAAATATCCTTCGGTTTATTTATTTTATGCGTATGGTATGAATGTTTTACCTGTATATATGTGCCTAATACCCATGGAGGTCAGAAGAGGATGTTGGGTTCCCTGCAAGTGGAGTTACAGGTGGTTGTGAATGAATGTGTGTGGCTGATGGGAACAACCCAGGCTTCTTCATGTTGAGCAGTCTTTTTAGGCCCCAAGCAGAGGTTTTAAAAAAAAAGTGTTTGTTTATTTATGATAGGATGAGTAGGGTTGGGGATTTAGCTCAGTGGTAGAGCTCTCGCCTAGCAAGCACAAGGCCCTGGGTTCGGTCCTCAGCTAAAAAAGTAAAAAATAAAAATAAAAACAGGATGAGTAAAGGCTGACTAGACTTAGAATGGTTGCAGTGGGTTTGTCATGGGAGATGACAACGAGGTAGAGATGGCGGTGGGAAAGCAGATGCCTCCTTTGAAAGCCTCTTCCTGTACTTCCGCTGGGCTTCTCATTTCTCATTTCTCTTGTGTGTGTGTGTGTGTGTGTGTGTGTGTGTGTGTGTCTCCGTCTCCCCTTCTGTACTCTTTCAATGAACTATTGCCCCAGCCTACTTATCATTTTGAGACAGGGTCTCACTGAGTTGCCTAGTCTGGCCTTGAACTCACCCTATATATAAGAGGCCGAACAGGTCTTGAACTTGATAACCTGCCTCTGCCTCTCAAAGTAGCTGTGATGACAGTACTCCACTACCCGGCCCAGCTTATCTCATTCCTCACACAGTTCTTCAGTTTAAGGGCCAAGCTTTAACATCATTCTATTACGGGGGTGGGGGAGGGTGAGGCATAGAATAGAGAAGTTCCAAACCCCACTCCATGGCCACACAAAACAAGCAGGCTCTGGAGTAGAGCCTGTTCTGAGCAGGACTGAGTGAGCCCAGCAGCTCTTCTACCAGGGAGTGAGTCTTTATGCTTCTTATTAAAGGAGTCAGAGAGGATGAAGGGAAGAGCACACACAGACATTTAGGATTTCCGCTGCTTTACCTTGTTTCCTGAAAATGAATGAAAGGCGCAGTTAGGTTCATTCTCCGATTTATCAGACTATAATGTTCTGCATGTATGACTGTGTGAATCAAACCTATTTTGTTCAGAATTATGGTCCCAGTGCATAAACATGTCTTTTGGGTTCAATATCCAATTTTGTAATTAATAATCATCGTTCCTATTTACTAAATGGGAGTTTTAATGTGTATTTTCCCCCTTTGGATGTTGAATGTGAACTATGTGTATTTCCTCAGGGTCTCCATGAAAATAATTATTCTCTATATAAAAGTTAGCTTGTAGTATGTGAAAAACCAACAACCACTCATTTTTAAACACATGAATCAACATGAATCTTTGGCGACTGCTTTTACACTTGGTCTAAAGTCTGAGTTTTAGCATTAGTTCCAGCCCTATTTGGAAGGAGAAAATACCCAGTTCTGACCAGAATGCTCTGTAACATAAAAGCAGTGACAGTTTACAGAGGATGGTTTTCTGTTATTGTATTAACGCTAATTTGCAATGAATTCAATACGAATTTAGGTAAAGCTGTTGTTCCCCCTTCCAGAACTGGATCCTCTGTGCCTAAAACTGTCAGTCGAATTAGCAACTCCTTCAAACCTGTTACTACAAAAACAACTATTTTGTAATTCGGCCTAAATAAAACATTTCACCCTAACCATACTTTAATAACCACCTGATTTTTAATCGACCTGATTTAAAACTAATTGGCAAGAAATGCATTTCTGCATGTCGCCCCGAGTTGGAACTGGGACAGCAGTTTGGAGGGGGTGATTTAAAAACCCTCTCCCTGCTAGGAGACACCTGAAGGGCTTGGGGGGGCTCCTGAAGTGGGAGCAGGGGGCGAGCCCCGCGGGCTGCAGTCAGGACCCGAAGAGTTAACGGGAGCGAGCCCCCGCCAGCGGCTCCCCGCCCCACCGTCCCCACCCTCTCCTTTTGGCTGGGGATTAAAGTGCTCCCCCCTGTGGCAGCAGTGACCCAGAAATGAGCCTGCGTCCCCGCGCTTCCTCCGCCGCCAGCCGCACGCCCGACCGGGAGGGCCTGGGCGCGCCGGGCCGGCCGAGCGCGCGGGCGACAGCAGGGGCCCGCCCGGCTCCCCGCGCGGCCTCGGTGGCCCGGACCCATGCGGCACGGCGTGCAACCCGTGGAGGCCCAGCCCGTGCGCAGCAGGTACGCGGGGGCGGAGGCGCGGGGGCGCGCGGGTCGGGGTGCGCGTCTCAGGCCGCGGCCGCGGCGGCTGCAGGACGAGCCGAGAGGCTCAGCCATATTTGATGGTTTTGTTGCTTTGCTCGGGAGTTCTCGGGAGTAATGTAATGCCGAAGGTCGCTGCCTAGTGGAAATAATATAGTACGTCATTAATATGGCGCCAAAAGATTGGGCTGTGGATCTGTAGCGCGGAGGGAGGAGGCGGCCGCCCGCGCCGCGGTACTATCCCACCAGCAACTTGGGCATCGCCGGGCGGGGGCCGGCGACGAGGCCAGGATGGCCGCGGAGCCCGAGAATTGATCGGTGTCGGATCAGTAAGTTTTATTTCGATTATTATTGTTATTTTCAATCGGAGGAGGGCGAAGGCTTAGAGCTTTTCCTTTTAAATGTGCGAACAACATGAGGTTTTCAGGTGATTCATCAAACCTTTTCAGCAGCAGAAACCCAGTTTAGTTTATACATTAAAAAAAAAAAAGCCAAAGTGCCTTAGGCTGCATGAAAGTGGAAAGCATAGTAGCAACTTGGTAGACAGATGGTTATGGCAGAGCGCAGGTTCGCGTACATATATGATTCCAGAGTGTGTGACAGTGTGTGTGGGGGAAGGAGGGTATGAGGGTATGTTTTTCCAAACATAGGTGTGAGGGGGTACGTCTGTGTGAAGTGGCCGCAGCCCTGGTTCTTGTCACCGCGTCACCACATGTCCAAAATATTCATTGCATCAATTCAAGGGCAGTGAGAAGGGGGCGAAGGAAAGCTTGGCAATTAGATTTTTCTAGAATGCGTTTCCAATGATGAGACCTTTTACTTCCAGCGAGACTGCTTATAAAGTGTAAAAGACTTCATCGGTAGAATTGGGAAGGACTTCATCGGTTGAGCAAAGTACCAATTAATTATGAACTTAAAGCGGATTGCAGATTGCAACCTTTGGCACCATCTGCAAATTGTGGGGGTGGGGTCTCTGGGTCTCCTCGCTGCTTTACGTGCACATGCACATGCGGTGTGCACCCCAGGACTGCAAGTTGCAAAATCTTCCCGGTGCACGTGTCTGGTGCCTGTGAGTGTGTTTGCGAGTTGGGTGCTGTTGTTCGGTAGCCAGTAAGCTTTCCGGGTCGGCTCGGCGTGGGCTTGCAAATGCGGGAGAGGGATGGAATGTGGAATGTTGACCGGAGAACCGAATCCTTTCGGAACGGTACCATTTGCTCGAGAAATTCGATACCTTCCACCTCCTACCCGCCCCCCCCCCCGCCCCCGCCGCCCGCCATCGGGCAGGAGGCGGGGCCGAGGACGCCGCTGCTGCTCAAAGTGGCGGAGCGCGGCGGCGGGAGGCAGGTGCACAGCACCGCCGGTGGGGGTGCCTCAACTTCCGCGGGCGTTTAAATAGCAGCAGGGCTCCCCTCCCACCGGTAATAGGTGACCTGGCGGCCGCGGGCGGCGGGGGAAGGGACCGGGGACGCCGGGGCACGAGCCTACGCGGCACGTGGGCAGGTGCTGGTTGGCCCCGGGGCCAACTTTTGCAGCCCGCCCTCCTCTACAGGCGAGAGGCGGCGGGCGTAGAGACGGGGCCGGGCGGTGGCCCTAAGGCGGCTCCCTGCTGCGGCCCGAGCGTCGTCTAACGGTCCCAGGCGCTCCGGGTCCGCGCAGGGGGGGGGCCCGGCCCCGTCCCCACGCCGGAGCCCCGCACAAAGCCCGCGGCGCGGGGTGGCCGCCGCCCGACGCCGTCCCTGTTCCCGCGCCGCGGCGGCCGCAGGCGTTTGTTTGTTGCTTGCGCGCCGCCCTGCGCGCCGGATGGCTTCCTGTGACAGAGGTGATCCACAGTTTCCAGAACTGTCTGGGGGCGGGTGCGCGAGCCGAGCCCGCCGCGCTGCTCTGCCGCCGCTCTGCTGCTCCCCGGGCCCGCGGGGAGGCCGGGGAGGGACGGCGTAGCCGTTTGCAGCGGCGCAAGTGGCGTGCGGACGCGAGGGAGCGTTTGATTTGCAACTGGGGCCGAGCGGATTGGTGCAGCTGGCGGCGGCGGGCGGGAGCGGCGGCGGGGGGTGGCCACTTTCAAACGCCGAGGGCGGCGGCGCGGGCGCGGGGCCGGCTGCGCCGCGGGGAGGCGGTGTCATCCCCGCACCGGGGCCGGAGTTACTTTCCCCTCCTCCCGCGCTGTTGTTCCTGTCGCCTCGGGAGGAGCGGGAGCGCGAGGGGGCGGCGCCGCGCCGCGCCGGGCCTTGCGCTGGGCGGGCGGGAGGGAGGGCGGCGGGGTTGCCCGCGGTCCACGGCCCCACCCCGGGTCTCCAGCCGGCTTCCCCATCCCACCTGGGCCTTCCCCAGCCCGGGTGCGAAGCCCTGCACCCCTTGTTTCCGAGGCCCTTTCTCTCCCTTCCCCCATACCCCCCACTTTCCAACCCCTAGAGCTTCCCTCTGCGGGCCTCCCCACTTCCGATCCCCCAATCCTGGGTTCGCGGCCTCCCATTCCGACCTCTCATTCCCTAGCCCGGGGCCCCTCACACGTCCGAGACCCCTAGTCTGACCGCCTCCGTGGCCCGCGGCTTCCCGGGCTCTGCATCCCCGCTCCACGCTCGGGCTTCACACCCGGGCTCCCCCTTCTGGGCGCGCGGGGGCGACCGCACTCCCGGCGCCGGTGAATTGCTGCCAGCCAACAACAACAAAAAAGCGGGCGATTTAAATGTGCCTTCGAATCCAGTTAGGGCTCGTCATCTCTGGGGGACCCGTTTAAAAGCAGCTTTCGGTGACTTTCTAGAAACGTGGTGGCGAAGGTCTTCCGCCCTTGTGTTGACCCGGGCCTGGAGGGGATTTAAAATTTCCTTTTGTGAAATGTTTCGGCTTGGCCACGGAGCTCCGCTTGTAGGAAAGTGGAAGAGGACCTGAGTGAGGTCCCCATTCCTGGGAAAGTTTGTGGAGTTCTTTCTCTAAGGCTCCCTTAGGTAGAGTGTTTTTCCGTTTTAGAATACCTGCGGTGGAGGGTCCCGCTCTTGGCTGCTTGTTGCTTAAGGCTGGTACCTTTCAAAGCTAATGAACTAGTTGGAAGACACAGGGAATAATTTCTCGAAAGCCGATGTAAGCAGTGATTCATCAGTTGTTAGACCACACTAGTTAGGAGAGAACGGCATCTACTTGGAGAAAGGAAGGGTTCACTGGACTTAACCCACTTCACGCTTGGGATTTCTCATGGGGACCAGCCGACCACATTTCAGGGGAGGTGACGTACTCTGCAGCTCAGAATTTCCAGTCTTTTTACCCCAAAGATTTTAGTCCCATTCACTATAACCTTTTTTACACATTTTAAAATCCTTACTACATTCAATATTGTAGGACTGTGGTTGACTAGGGTACTGTCACAGAAAACTGAACAACGTGGGTGAAGGGGAGGCTGTACTGTGTCTGGTTAGATGCAAACCTAAATTAAATGATGTAAGTGGCCTCTTCAAAATGTCAAACCACATGTGAGTTTTAGCTTGGCCGCCTGCATATGAATATGGCTCCCCCAGCCCCAATATTGTCCTGGAGCCTGGCATTGTTATCGAGTACTGAAGTTAAAAAGGCCATTTTTTGAATGTTTGGTGTTTCATGCTCGTTTGTAAAGTTTACATATTTTTGTAAATGTATTTGACTAGGAATTTAATCTTCTAGAACAAGTAGTTTCCAGCTAATGTGCCCTTTCCAAAACCACATCCTTAAGGCCATGCTAGCAGATGGGTGCTCCCAGAATGTTCAGCAGAACTTGAATTTCGTTCTACTTTCCAGTTGTATGCTGCTTCCTAGCACGAGGATTTTAATTGTCGGAGAAAGCTGGGTAGGGACTGTAGCGAGGTAGAGCTGCTTGCCTACACTGCACAAAGTCCTAGGTTCAGTCCCTAGCTCAGCCAAATGGGGAGGCGGTAGCCTTTCTCCTACCATGGCTTGAAGCTTTGTAGCCTATAAAAAGCTTTACTCTGGGCCAGGGAGGTTGGCGCACGCCTTTAATCCCAGCACTCAGGAGGCAGAGTCAAGCGGATCTCTGTGAGTTCGAGGCCAGCCTGGTCTCCAAGCGAGTTCCAGGACAAGCTCCAAAAGCTACACAGAGAAACCCTGTCTCGAAAAACCAAAAACCAAACAAACAAACAAACAACAACAACAACAACAAAAAACCACCCCACTTTACTCTGGTTACCAAGGTTGCAAGAGTAGGTGGACAGGGAAGGTCATCCCAAGTGGTAACAGACCAAGGAAAGTTTAAGGAATTGTCATTTAGAAGCAAAGATTGTCCAGCCCAATGATGTGAAGAACTGTACATGGAGATGCTTCATGTGCCTGGTAGAGGGATAGCCCTTGGGTTAAGAAGTTATCGGGCAGTGGTCTTACATGTTGATACTGAGGAATAAGACACAAGGCTGTCACCAAGAGTCACCACTGGGTCACTGCACAGGTGATGTTTTTGTGAATGTATGTGCTTGAATCAAAATAAGGTCTACATTGAGGTACTTTCCCTGGCCCGTAGCTTCGTACACGGTTTCATTGATCACTAAGGCAT
This sequence comes from Onychomys torridus, assembly GCF_903995425.1. Lineage (NCBI taxonomy): Eukaryota > Metazoa > Chordata > Mammalia > Rodentia > Cricetidae > Onychomys > Onychomys torridus. The sequence goes on from NC_050448.1 coordinate 22,027,664, forward strand.
ACTTGGTTTCTTCCTTTGACTCTGATGTATCACAGGGCCAGCGTTTTTGGAACCACTGGCCCTTGAAGGACCATGCATTGCATCTGGACCTAACGTTTTGACAAAATTCCTGATATTGAGCAAGGCGAGCCTTTGGCCATGAAGTTAATTGAGTTAAAACTGTCAACGCAAACATCATCATTGCCATTTGGAAATTTTCGATTTGGAAATTATCTGTTTGAAAAGTACTTGAAGGAAGTGTGGTTGTCTGATGTGTGTATGATCAGATTGCCCAGGAAAAGGGTTGTCGTACGTTTCCGTTGTGAGGCGGCTGGAATAGCCTGTGCTGTTCTTGGATGGGGCTTGTGTCCTTGTCAGGGTTGGGAGTGAGGAGGAGCTAGGACTGTCTACAATTCTGTACCCGCTCTACACGGCTCTCCCTGGTGGTGCAGTATTAAGGGTACCTGTTACAGCATTACAGTCAGTGCTCTGTCAGAGTTGGCACTGTTTTCCCACAGGTTTATGCATTGGATCATCTCTAAAGATTGTTGGGACATTGCAGGCGACATTGGAGTGCTTTGAAATGGCAACGAGAGGTTTGGCATGATAGAAGCACTGGGCATCCTAAAGGCCTTCCTTGTCTGGGTTCTCGCCTGAGGAAATGGCGCTGTGTACAGTGTTCTCTCTTCCTTTTCCTCATGGCGCTGGAGAGTGCTCGGGAGTCCTCACTTCTTCAGAAAGCCTATGAGCCTCATACCAACGTTAATTAGCAAAGTAGTTTCTTTGTAATTCCTAGTTTCCCTGAAAGTTGGGTGTGTAAATTTATTTTCTCCGTTTTCGGGTTCTTGGCAGCATTCTGACCCTGCATGTAGAAGTTTAGGGCTGGGTGAACACCTCAGTGGGACTGCTTTTCCTAGTGTGGGGTGACTCTAGGCTCAGCAAGGAAGAATGAAATGTGGTGACCGCTGTGTTTCATAACTACTGTGTGGCTATTTCGTTTATTTTTTCCCCTGTGCTGGGCATTGGACCCAAGGCCTTTTGAATACTAGGTAAGTACTCTGCCACTGAAATCTTCCTAGCCCCTGGTACCTTTATATTTATGGAATGTGTCTTGCACTGAGCTTTAGTTGAAAGTGCCTTGTCATTTCTTGGACATTTTTCTGAATGAAGTGAGGTCTGTGAAGTAGGTGTATGTTTTGATTTTTGGGGCGGGGGTCGGTTGGTGGCTCAGCTTGGGAGGTACTCTGCCTTCTAAATGCAGGCTTGGCCCTAGAGGCGCTTTGCCCTGCACCTAACTGTGACGCACAGATTTAGCAGGGTCTGTGTTAGACACCAACACAAGACCTTTTCAAGCCCAGGACTTGAATGATGGCAGGGGAAGTTTCTACTCAACCCGAGCAACGGAAGTGAAAATACTAGACTTGGAACGGAACGCTTGGCCCTGGGGGAGGGGCTGTACAGTTTCATCTTTGACTCCTTTATTAGCACTAGACCAGTGGTAGGCACTGTGCATTCAACAGATGTTCAGAGACCAGTTTTGGTTTTTCGTCCGTGTTGGGGAAGAGCCCCTGGGCATCTTGTGGCCTAAGCAGGTGTTCTACCTCTGAACTAAAACCACAGCCCCAACACCAACCACACTTCCCTTCCTCTAAAACTAGACCCGTATTTATTTGCCCTGTTGCTTTAGGCTCTTCTCAGGTGAGAACACAGTAAAGTGACTGAGACTGTTGAAGTCTGTTGATTCTTAGATTACTTTACAGTTTGGGTGCTGGGGGTGGAACTCAGAGTCTCACACATACTAAGCACTCATCCTGTCACTGAGCCCTACCTCCCACCTGTCCTTTAAGTTTGTGTTATAACTTTAGGTTCTTTGGGGGCTATTTGCTGAGGAAATTAAGCCACAGTTTGCTCTCCTTGAATGCACTCAGTTGGAGTAACTGAAGCAATACCACAAGCGTCGGATATGCGAAGTTCCCAAGACAGTTTCTTCTGCACAGTTGTTTACAGTGAAGGTTCTGGGGGGTGGGGGGTGAATTCAGGCTGAGGAGTACATTGAGTAGTTTTTATTTCCTTCCTACTCCAGGGTGACAGAGCAAGAAATAGAGCCAGCTTAGCGGCTTCTTGATGCTGAAGTGCCTGGTTTGCGTCTGTGTAGCGCGCTCAGGCAGTTTAAATTTTCTCAGTTACGCAAGGCTCTCCTCTTTCCGAGCCTAGGCAAGCCTGGGCTGTGGGGCTGATGGCTGGTATAGCTTTCGCCTCTGGAGCCCCCTGAAAGGGCAGGAAGTACAGACTTGGGCATCTTCTCTTAGGAGCTCAAGATCCCTTTAAGCGTTTGAACTCTGCCGACTTCGTTGTAAAGTTTTCTTTCCCTTTTTGCCTTCCATTGCTGAATTGCTTTCTGGAGCACTTGCTTTTCTGTTGGCTGGAAAGTCAGATAAGCGGTTCGTGGGAGGTGCTTCATTACAGAGGGTCCCCCGGTTCCAATCAGGAGCCTGCAGGTTGGCCTTTGAGAGAAATTCACAGCATTCTGGATGTCAGAATTGGATGTCAGAGTTGGAGACCATTCTGGCATATATGAGACTGCCTTAAAAAAAAGTTTGAGAAATATATAGAGAGGCGGTCCTTCTTTCCTCCTTTATCTGTCACCTGTCAGTCAATCATCTTCAACCTTAAATGACTTTATTGTGTAATTTCAGACTGGAGTAACACTCCATTCCATAATATGGAATCAGTGTACTAGAGTTGTGGTTTTAGGCTCCCTCTTGAGGGATGCTGTATGCCTACATAGTCACCTGTGTGGATAAGGGGTCCCAAGTGAGCAGCAAACACTCTGATTAGGTTCCTCCAGAGATGGAGGTGATGCCAAGCTGAGTGTATGTGTCCTGCCAAGCAGTCTGTGCCTGCTGCTCTGAGGGCTGGCTTCCTGTGGTGACTAGGGCTATGGAACTTCTAATGTACTCTTCCAGCTCTGCCTTGGTATGCTCCACTGGGCGGAATGGCAGTGGCAACCACCTTTCCCTTATCTTGCCAGGAGCCATGCTTCATTTGACAGATTGCTGTTTGCATTGCACGCTGCTTGTCTGCTCCCTGATAACACAATGTGGCTTCAGTCTTCTAGAGAGGCTGTTCTCAACCCAGCAGCCCTCCAGGAATCTGGGAAGCCCAGGGTCCAGGACCCTCCAACCTGGCAAGGGGGCTTTGGTTCAGCTTGTGTCTGTGCCCTTGCCCTGTGAATTCTCTCTATGCTGCTGGCCCTCTCCAGGATTCCGTGTGCTCTCTTTAAAGTTGGGACAGTGCACCCCATTTTTCAATCTCTGGAGTCCAATTCAGCTCTGCAGTCATGCCTTTACGGTTTCTTTTGGGAACTTTCCTGTAGCTGTGTGGTTGTGAGAGGCTTTCTGCTTGATCCTCATGCTTTGCAGACCTTCTTCGAGGTTTCCAGACCATCTGATGTTTCTGCGGCCATCTCAGCACGGCGTGCAATTCTGATCAAATGTTTGTTCTCACGTGGAACTTGTGATGTGACCTGAGTGTTTGCTAAGTGTGCTGTCTGTGTCTTTGGACACACACTGCGAGTTTTTCTTGCTTTCTTTAAGACAATGCTGTAAGGGTGTTTGGTGACTTAACATTGTTAGTGGTAACTGGTCACTTTTGACAATCGGCTCTCATCAAGGACCAGAGTTCCTCAGAAGCAGCTGCATGTCAATCTGCACAGCATAACTGTCCGTTAGTTGTTCAAGCCTGGTTTCTGCAAAGGCTGCTTTGTATAACCCCAGGAAGAACATCTGTTTGAGCATTTAAAAATCTTTACATTACCCCATACATACTGTATCTCTTGCCTTACTCCACTGAGGGTGCAGTAGTGGGTTTGGAATCCTTCTCTACCCTGACTTTGGTTCATTCATTCTTTGCTTAAAACGTGATTCTTTGATCTCCTCGTGTGACCCGTGTGATAGAACCTGGTTCAGAGACCTCAAGGCAGAATGGAATGGTAGCTTCTGAATGCTTTGGAAAATGAACTTTTCTTCTGTGCCTTTCCTCCAGGAACTCCTGAGAGAAGTCTGTAGTGCCCCGTCTGAGGCAGGGCGTGCATGTGTGCTTTCTGTCTAGAGCATGACTGGCCACTGCCCCCTTCCTCAGAACCACCATAACATTTTTCCATTTTTCTGAAGTTGCCTTGGAGTATAAGGCATTGTCTATATCCCTTGCCCTCCTCCCGTATGTGAAGCGGCCTCTTTCTTGTTAGAATTTTTATACCCGTAGCTTGCCTGCTTTAAGTCTGTACAGGCACATCCTTCCATATGTGAGCACGTCTTACAGGAAGGGATTCCCTGTAGACGGAACAGGGCTGGGAAGATCAAGGGTGAGGCCAGGGTGACTACTGTGTGGGTGTGCATTCATCTTCTTGTGTGTTAAATGAAGGTAAGATACATCTTGGCACCAGTGGCCCACAGTGCTCCTGTCACAGCTGCTCTTACTCAGCTACCCCTCCCCCCTTTTAGTTTTGTTTGTATAGTCCAGGAGGCCAACCTGGAACTCTACTTTATGTAGCCCAGGCTGTCCTGAAACTCCCGTCTACTTGTTTGCACCTCCTTCTTGGCCTGCTTTGGTTCTGAGTCTTAATTGAGTGCTCAGTCATAGACCTTGGGGCTTTAAAGGATTGTCTTAGGTGTAAGCAGTGATTGAACCATTTATAAACTGGCAAGTGGGAGCTGCTTGTGATTTGTTCTGGAGCTCTCATTTATACATTCCTTAAGATTCTGCCCCCAGCTGCTTTTTCTGGCTTTTAAAATCTGAGTTCAAACTAATTGGTAAAGAATCCACGTGAGCTGTTGTTTACAGCTACAGGATGGTAGTAATGTCTGCAACACTGATACAAGAGTGGGTGCCCGCTGGGTCGTCAGAGTTCCCTTTTGGAGGATGTATTTATTGCTGACATCAACTCTGCAGCAAGGCCCCATAGTAGCTTGGGCAGCATTTTCTTTAAAGTTTGATATATGACATGCATTTTAAAAATCTCCTTTGTTTTCGTAGAAATACTTAGATTGCAATGCCTGTAAGTTTAACTGGGGTTTAGTTAACTTCCTGATGGTTTTTGGATTAGATATAGCTAGATGTGCTACAGCTTCTCCTTATGGTTAAGATGTGGTGTAAGCTGTTGGCACTGTATTAGACTGAGCATATGGATTAATTTTGGTAATTTGAATATTTTATGCTCTTTTGCTTTAAAAATTAAGATCAGATACCACTGATTTTCTCTCACATTAATTTAGGGACAGGCAGACAGGTTTCACTGTGTACTTCCTGGTTGCTTGGAAAGCTGTACCCTCCTCAGAACAAAAGAAGGGTGGCCCAGGAGGAGAACAGAAGTCATCTGTTGGGGGCTCATTGTTCCAACTTGAGAGTCAGTTGTCAAGTAATACTGAAATGTGTGAATGTGGCTTAACAGAGTAGTTGACATGATTTCAGCTTTGTGTAAGGCCACCTGGTGTTTGAAAGCACATTCCTTAGGAGAGTATGTTTTAGTGTCAGAATGGAAGGACACCAATAAGTTTCACACTAGCGTAACAGATGGTACTGCAGTGAAAGGTCGGTGAGATACCTGAGTGGTGAGTAAAGCGAGCAAGCCTAGGAGCATAGGCCACGGCCATGTGAAGGAACTCAGCCATTTATCCAGGAGCTAGTCTCAGTACATCATCCTGAACTGGGTGATACGATGGCTAAGGAAGTGTGTGGAGGTTTTAATTGAGTACCTTCTGGAACTTCTTGCCAGTGACATAAATAACAATGGAGACGTAGTGCATAAAATTGACACGTTGAGGGAAAAGGCAGCCTTTTTGCATATGAGCCATAAGATAGTAAAATCACTGGGGTGTGATCCGTATTAGAACTGTAGAGTTTATGGCCTGATAAATGGTCCCTGCTAGCACCAGTCCTGGCTGGTCTGGCTCTTCTGTGAGTTCCTTTCCCAGGAATAGTGTTGAATAAACACCATCCACATTCATAATCGTGGGTAAAATTCCTCCTCCTCTGTCCCCAGGGCCACACTGGGGCCACTGAACTCAGTGACTCGAGAACTGGAGCTATTTTAGGGCGGGTCAGTCATCTGCTGGCCCTTGCATTTCACTGCCTGGCCACTTCCTCAGTTTCAGTCAGAGGAAACTCAAGCTTGAAGGTTTTTCGGGACTTTGCTCTCACTGTACAGACAGTAGCTTCCAAAGTCACCCCATCCAGGAAGGCAGCAGTCCACAGCTTGTTCACACGGGAGCATCCTCCTTGGTGCAGTTTTGAGTTGACATGTAGGTAATAACTGCTTTAGTCCACGTGAAAGAGGGTTGAGTGTGTTCTGTTCTCCAAGGAGGTGGTGCTCTGAACTCTTGCCACAGCTGGCCAGATGTCTTGGCGCATCTCACCTTGCAGTGAACAGAGATGCCACTTGGCTGCTCAGCTAGGTGTTTGGCCCGCTCGCTACCTCTCCTTAGCTCTCTAGGAAGGACCAATGATGTTCTCACTGAAACCCGACTTCCTGGTGCTCTTCCGGAAATGCAGTCCCCAGTGCCCACTACCTAGAACTTCATCTAGCTGCCGTGTTTCCCTCAGCGGGTAGACTCCCTGGGCTCCTGGAGTCAGGTTTGGTGGCGTTGTTAAAAAAAGTCACTATTCTGCAGGAACTGTAATCTTGGGGCACTCCATAGGGAGCACAGAAGAGCACTATCTGCTGGTCGGCAGTTACTCTTTGACCTCAGAGTGCTTTGGTCCTTCCTCTCTGTCCTCGTCGGTGTGGTAAAGGAAGAGATCTTGAGGGAGTAGGGGAGGAAAGGCCAATGGAATACATGTGACATGAAAGCAGAAGCGGAGACTGTTTGGAGGGGGGAGGGGACCAGCAAGAGGGAGGCTGTTGAGAGGGGAGAGTGGGGGGGCACAAATAAAAACAAAGTATAACAACCTAAGTATGGAAGGGCCATTCTGTATGCTAATTAAAAAAAAACTGCTTAAAACACAGACAGATAGGCTGCTGGGTGGTACACACCTTTAATCCCAGCAGAGGCAGGCGGCTCTCAGGGAGTTCGAGGCCAGCCTGGTCTACAGAGAGAGTTCCAGGACAGACAGCCAGGGCTACGAAGAAAAATCCTGTCTTGAAAAACCAAAACCAACAAACAAACACCCCACCAAAAGATAAATGGGGGATGGCTCAGGGCTTTAGAGCACTGGCTTCTCCAGGGGACCCAGGTTTAATTCTCAGACGTACAAGGCTGCTCACAAGTGTCTGTAACTGGTTCTAAGCAGATCTGATACTCTCTTCTGGTCTCCTCAGCCACCAGACACACAAGCAGTGGTGCACAGACACTCATGTAAGCCATACACCACACACATAAAATAAAAACGGAGAATCCTGCTGAGTCAGGTCAGTAAAAGTCACTTGCTCTTATGTTCGGGCACTGACTTGCCTGGCTGGGCTTCTGAGCTAAGCTTATCGAGTCGATTGAGCTAGAAGCCCTTTCCCGAAGTTCCCTCGGAGGACTTGGCATGGACCCTTCCTTGTTGCTCCACTGGGCTGTGTGCTGCTCTGGCCTTGACCACATCTTCTTCCCTCATTGCAAGACTCTTGCTGTGGTCACTCCACAGCCTGCCATGGTCATCTCCTCTGAAGAGATTCCCCTTAATGTCTTGTCTTTTCCATTATTATCGTGGTTATGTTTTTATTACAAGTGTCTGTGTGTGCATGTGTATGTATATGTATGCAATATGTGTATGTACATGTGTGCAGTCGTGTGTGTGTGTGTGTGTGTGTGTGTGTGTGTGTGTGTGTGTATACAGTGCCTGCATGTGTGTGCTAGTTCTTTTCATCCATGTATGTTCTGGCCTTCGAACTCAGGTCTCTTAGGACTTGGTGGCGAGTGCTTTTACTTGATGAATTATTTTGATGGCCCCAAGTGGTGTTTTTTTTTTTTTTTTTTTTTCTGAGAGAGAATCTCCTTATTGAGCTCAGACTGCCCTTAAGCTTGGAATCCTGCACCTGCCTCCTGAGTGCTGGGATTACACCATGTCCTGCACATTAATTGTTCAAATAAATAATGATCTTGCACAGCAACTTAACAAGATCCAAAAGAGAAAAATTGTGGAGCTGAGTGATGCTGGGTGAGCTGCACGGGGTTAGGTGGAGGGTGATGTTTGACGTCTTTGAACTTAGCCCTGGGGAAGCAGCACCCTTGCCCAGGCTGAGACGCGGGACCCAGAGGCCTAGCCCGTCCCAGGTGCTGTCTTGGAGTTTCCTAGGACGATGCTTGGGTACAGCTGGGAAGGGTCTGAGAAGCTAGGTTTATTTCCTCCAGGGCAGGTTGCACTTTGGCCTTCAGTGTGGACTGGATTGGGAGAGTTGCTGGTCTTGAGGACATCTGGGGGCGGTTCATTTCCTGTCGTTGGTTGTGGGGTGCAATCTAAGTGTTTTAGTCTGCCTCCTGTTGCTACAGTAGACTAGCTGAGGCTGGATAAGTTAAGGGCAGTAGATGTTTATTTGACTTCTGGTTTTTGGAGTCTGGAAAGTCAAAGAAAGAGGGGCTGCATCTGGAGAGGGCTTTCTAAAAAGGTAGAAGATAGTCCATGGTGGGTGAGCTGAACTGGCCAAATTCACTTCTGTGAGACCTAGCGCAGAGGTAGAAGTATTCTTCCAGTCATGAGGGTTCTGCCTCTGAATATCTCCCATGAATCCCCACCTCTCCACACTTGCTCAGACATGTTTTCTTTTTCAAGGATGAATTCAAACCATAATAGTGGTCGAAGACTCAATCCATAATAGGGGGATTTGACAGTTACACAATGTCAATCATTAAACTCTGGCAATCACATATAAATAAGAAGGAATATGTAGGAGCTGTTGCCATGGCTTAATTGTTAAGAGCACTGGCTGCTCTTTCAGAGGACCCGGGCTTGAATTCTAGTACCCACATGGTGGCTCACAATCGTCTGTAACTCCAGTCCCAGGGGACTCCATGTCCTCTCATGATCTCCTCAGGCACCAGGCATGCACATGGTGCACAGTCATATATGCAGACAAAACAGTCGTACACACTAAATAAAAAAAGAAAAAAGGATTTCTACTGTAAAGGGAAAACACCAAAGTCTTGAGTATGGAGAGGGTGTCCCGGGTCATATGTAGTGTAGAGATGTGCTTTCTGGCTACCTCACCTTGGTGTCGCTCCTTGACTCTTAGAACCTTCTGGGTTCATATAGACTCTTGTGTTCACCACTGTTGAGCACTAGGGATGCTGGATTTGTTGTTTGCCTGGATTCATTCAGTAGGCCAGAAGCTCCCCAAAGCCCGTCCCCGCCTGTTCAGGTCTTTGTGGGTGCCTCGCCCACTGTTAGGTGTCTCAGCTGCCTTCTCTGGAGTGTTGTCAGTAGCCCTTTCAATTGATTATCACTTAGCTCCCTACCATCTGTGTAGGTAGCAATCAGCCAGTGCTCCTGAAGTCAGGGATAGTGACACAGAGGTTCCTTGCTCTGGTTTTAGTGGACAGACACTTGCAACCTGCAGTCTCCTGTGTGTGTTAAAGATAGTAACTGACACTGTGATTTTTCTGATACAGTAAGTAACCCTGGGTGAGATAAATCAGCCTGATGTCAAGGTTGAAGTACATTAGAGCCACAGAGGAGGGGATTTTGCTGAACATTAACCCCCCACCTCCCACCCACAGGCAGAGCACACTGTTCTCAGCTTTGTCACTCAGGATCTTTCAGGGCGTCCAAGAATGGAATTCGAGAAGGAAAATACTAATTTTACTTGTACTTCAGAATATCAGTCTAGCTTGGGGGTTTGTCTGAAAGCTGGGAGAAAGGCATCTGGATGGGCAGTGATTCCCAGTTCTCCAAGCCATTCTGTTTAGGTAAAAAGAAATGGAGTCAAGATGGAGCAAGCCCTGCTACCTTGTTTAGCAGGCAAGTTCTCTGGGCCTTGTAGGTGCTTGAAGTTCATGTGCTCCTGAGGTGGTGAACTTCCTTCAGGCCGGACTGCGTCGCACTGTTACTTAAGGAATCCCTCTTTAGGTGGCAATTGTCAATTTTTAGAAAAGTCCTTCTAACCCATCAGGCTCTGTAGAGCTGAAGCTGTTGGGAGGAAGGAAGGGTGTCTCCTGTTTGCTCTGTGCCCTGGGGAGCAGGGGTGTCTTTAGAAGGTTGGAAGGGGGTGTGGCTGTCAGCGTAGGCAGGTGGCAGGGAAACCTGTCATTGCAAGTGGGGATTGGGGCACGGGTGTGTGTGTGTGTGTGTGTGTGTGTGTGTGTGTGTGTGTCTGTCCCCGTCCCCGCCATGGGAACTTTGGGCACAAGTGGTCAGGTTGTAGGTTGCTGAGTGTCAGGGAGTTATGGGTGAGATATCTCTCTGGGGAGGATGCATGGGTAGATCTTGGCATTGTGGCGGCCCATTCTGTGAATGGAGCTGTAGCCCACAGACCGTGTCTCTGGAGGTGACTTTCGACTCCATTTGGACTCCTGGGAATGAGAGTAAATTCCTTTACTGGTGTGTTACTGCACATGTGTGCCTTAGAGTTGTTATTTTTGGTGACAGGGTTTCTCACTGACTGGCCTGGGGTTTACTCTGGTTAGAATGGCCTACCAGGGAGTCCCGAGGGGTCTTCCTGTCTCTGCCCACAATGGAGGGATTACTAGTTGTGGGTATTGAAATTATGTCTCCACTTGTGCTCCAAGTACTTTACCAGCTAAGCCATCTGTCTCCGAAGTCCCTTTAACTGGTCTAGAGAATCGCTTGGCAAAGGAAAGCCCACAGGATGTAAATTGGGAGGATTTCTCTGGAGGGTCATATAAAATATTGCACTAAAGTTCAGGAGTCTAAATATCAGAGTGAATCATGTGGGTCCAATCCAAAAGGGGAAGCATACTGCCCTGTACTGTGGCTCTGAGAAACCCAGTACCCACTCAGGGGCACTTAGTGGTAGCCTGTGAATTGTTGACAGCAGAAGTCACAGGAATAAAGGCAAATAAACTTCATTTGTGTGCGAGCGTGCGTGCGTGCTGTATGTCACATTAAAAAAAAGTGAAGACCACCCTAAAGGTATATGGAGATAATAACCTATTGTATTATTAAGAGATTTATTTTAAATTATGTGTCTGTGTGTGGCTATTAGCACGTGAGTGTAGGCCCTAAAGAGGCTGGAGCCAGAGTTACAGATGATGGTGAGCAGCCCCTGGTGGGTTCTGGGAACCAAACTCTGCTCCTGTGCAAGAGCAGTATGCACTTCCTCACAGAGCTCTCCAGCTCCTCGGAGGCTGCTCTTTAAAACGAGCAAACATTTTTAAAGGACTAAATAAAGGAAATGGGGGTTTGGACTTTGAGGCAGGCAAGTTGTGGGAAGTTGACCTTGAAGTTTGAATTAATGGTAGTTGCGGATTGTGCATGATTAAGAACTGTGTGGTGGGACACCTTTATAGGTGAATTTCCTTTATAAGGGAATTTATGTATTGCTGGGAGGGTGAAGGTAACTCAAAATAGCCCTTAGACCAGAGTGGCCCATTTCAGCCCCCTAGTCTGGTGTTTTCTCCTCTTTTGACTGCCCTTTACAGGTCTGTTCAGAGTAGAGCTTTGGGTTTTTAATCAGCATATTGCTGGGGTGTGTTGGCTGTCCACACTGCTCCTCTTTGCTGAGTGTTCACTGGAAACAGACCTCATTACCCGTGTGGTGATGCCCAGCCAAGGTTGGTGGGATGGCTAGGTGAAGGGCTGTCATTCTTCCGGCTTGAAAAGCTCTCATTTTTAGGGGGAGTTATTGATCTGGCAGTAAGATCATGGCCCCACAGGTGCTAAGCCAGTCAGTAATTTTAGTTTGGAAAAGCTTTTTAGATTTGTTGAAACGGTGTTGATTTCTCTGTACAGGTTCAGTAACTGTCCCTGTAGTCTCTGGCTCTTTCATAAAGGCAGTATTTTTCTTAACTGAGATATGCTGGCTATCTTGAGGGCTGGCTGGTGGGTGGGCTGGGTGTGTGTGTGTGTGTGTGTGTGTGTGTGTGTGTGTGTGTGTGTGTATGTGTACGTACGCACGCACGCACTGCCTGATTTTTTATTTGAATTTGTCGATACTTGTCCTGAAAAGATTTGGGTAATAGAGGGTGAGTTGCCTATCCAGAGTGACCTTGGAGAAGTCACTGGGAAGGGACAAAAGGGGAGGGGTCTGGATCAGCGTTCCTGTAGTCCCTTCTAGTTCTAGCTATGGCCCTCTGAGGGGCGGGAGGTGGCACCTGTGTCTCCTCATTACCCTGCTGGCTCGTCCTAGAGCCACAGGCTGTTACTTAGTTCATCTTAGCAAAATTTGGGGTTTGTTTGCACAGAATTTGCCAAAGAAGCCTAATGATGCCCAGTGCAGTGTTTCTAAGGCAGCATGAGGTCCAGCCCCGTCCCCGCCCCCCGACATGCACATAGAGCATGAGTCTGTCTGGGGAGGGAGCACTGCTCCTTGCTGTGGACTGTGCTCTGCAGTCCTCCCTGCCAGGGCCCAGGAGACTCCTGGAATAGTTGTAGTGATGTCTGGGGACTGGAGGGAAGGGTGGCACCTCTGGGGGACCTGCCCACACGTGACTTTACCCCTCCCCCGACTCTTAACCTGGTCTGTTAATGATTTCAGCTAATTCTGTGTCTTTGGTCTTTTCACTGTTTGCAATTCAAACGCTCCTCGAGGCCCTGTGTTTGCTTTTGTTTGCAGCATCCTGGCTGCCATCTGAAGCACAACTTGACGATCGCCTGTTACCATCTTGGGTTAAGTGCTGTCTCATTGCTTTGCAGGCTGCCTGCTGTCTCCCGGGGAGATCATGAAACGAGGTCGCCTTCCCAGCAGCAGTGAGGACTCTGACGGCAATGGCAGTAAGTCCTGCTTCCTGTTCTTGGGGCCTGCCGGTTCGGGTCAGTGGGACAACAGGGTTTTCAATAGAATGCTTTAAACAGCCAAGGCCCTTCGCATATCAGGCAGGTCAGAGAAAGGCAGGGCCTGGAGAAACACATCTGAGTGTGATACTGCAGGGCTGTGACCACATCTTTGCCGGTAAGCTTGACTGCAGGCAGGGCTGCTGCAGGCTCCCGTGTGTTACCCAGGGAGAAGAATCCAGTTCCAAGGGCCAGCGGTGTGTCTGTTTTCATTAAACATCATTTATGGTACCTCACAGTCCTCTCTATGAAGCAGGAACTTAATCAAAGCCAGGTAATTATTAACTGGCTCAACCTGCCCGGGGCTCTGAGGGCAGATGGAGGACTGCCTAGTGTGATGTGAGGGTACCAAGTCCAGGTTCTTCATAGATGGCACACGAGTCCTTACCCTCTCCCGGGTTTAACAGGATGGGGTTTAATCCTGTCACTGTCTGCATCTCAGCTCTCTGGCAACCTCAGATTTCCACAGTGCAGCTGAGAACCAGGAGTTAGTTGGCTTCCAGGCAGTCAAAATAAATGTCACACGTAACAGACTGCCGAGGGAAGCGCTCCCTTCAGACTGCAGAAGGGAATTTTGTACCTAGCTCAGTGGCTGCACTCTAGCCCATTAGCTTAGGTTTGACATTACACATTAAACTCTGGAAGCCTTGAAGGAAAGCTTGCTGTACTGTGAGGTGGGAAGGGAGCCAGGCCTGCTTTCTAGGCACTTTGCCTCAGACATTAAGAACAGCTCTGATGTGAACACAGCTATCATGACGTGCTGTAGAAGTGGTATGTAGGAACTCAAGAGAGGAGGAGGTCTGGGAAGACCCAGGGAGGAGGCGATATTTGGGCAAGTCCCAGGGATGAAAAGCTTTGGGCACATAGGGTTGTTCAGCTGCCTGATGTCTCAGCGTGGACAGCCATGGGCAGCCAAGGACAGCCATGGACAGCCATGGACAGCCATGGACAGCCATGGACAGCGGGGAGCGCTACAAACCTGAATCAGCTGTGCAGATTTTGGCTGGCTGGCTCAAGTGAGGCTGTAGCTGTGGGAAGAATGGAGCAGTGGGTATAGAACCAAGCGAGAGTGATGGTGGGTGGATGGAGGTGAGCTGTGGCAGCTGTGGCAGCTGGGTGAGAGACTCCAGGGAGCTACTGTGAAGGGACAGTGGGGAGTCAGGGGAGGTAGGAGTTGTCTCCAAAGGGCGGTTTTCTTCTTATTTCCTAGGGGGCCATTGAGGTTTCCACTATACATGCAGGGAGCTAAGCTCACCTTTGTGAGCCTGGGAACACCAAGTTGGGTGTGAGGCCCTCCACTCCTGCTTTTTACTTCTCTGGCAAAAGTTTGGTGTTTTTTTATTTTCCTCTCTGACTGTGACACCTATCAAAGTGTTCTAAACTGCCCCTGTCTCCTTTTGTACACGATTTTGTCCTGAAGCTTTTTTTTTGAAAGTTGGTCTTTTTACGTTTAGAAAGTTGCCACTGCAAGCGTGTCCAGGACTGGCAGAGTGGTCTAGGAGTTCGCTGCCAAGCTGGGCAGCCCATGTTCCGTCACTCAGGCCCGAACCCATCCCTGCACATTGTCCTCTGACCTCCACACGTGTGCTGTGGCAGGTGTCTGTGCGTGTGTACACACACTCTCAGAAATCACACACACACACACACACACACACACACACACACACACACACTCAGAAATGTCCTGCCCGAACCTTGGCTGTGATGGGCCATTGTCTTCCTGGGTCCCTGTTTGTTCATCTGGGAGGTTAGGGTAGAATGCTATGAAGTATAGCTCTTGGCTGCACACGGGACTCTGATGGTGTTGTGGGGATAGAAATGACAGTTGCTGGGTCACCTGTACTTTTGCCATAAGTTGGTTCAGTACAGAACGTACAGTAGCTGGTGGTGCTTTATGACTGCCTGGCCAGGCTTGGTGACTTGGTAATTATGGTGAATGGTGATAGTGGTGAGCAAGTAGCTCTTCCTAAATGCCAGGCCCCACAGCAGTATCTGCATAGTTCAGCTATGGGCTCTTCTCTCTTTCCCTATCGGCTAGTTAGTTCATGATGTAGGCCTCTGCCACTAAGCCATTAATTGCATTGGGACCCCTCCCCTTGTGTGCTCTCAGGGGTCTGGGGGTGGTAGTGGCATCTTTTGCTCTTGCAGGGAGGTCCACCTGTGATAGATAGCTTTCCATGTCCTGAGTCTTGTTTACGACAGGGGTCTGTGCAGTGGCCACCTCCCAGGCTCTCCAGCCTGCAGGCCTGACTGGGGCTTTGGCAGGATGTCCAAGTGGAGGAGAGGCAGCTGCAGACGTCAGCATGGGGCCACAGCACCAGCCACAGGCGGAGCTGGGGCCTGCTGGCTTCTGAGTCGAGCCAGTTGCTTGGTGTTCTGGCCTGGCCCAGGGGAATAGCAGTGTGGTATTTACAGTTGGGGATGGCTGGGCCTTTTCTGTGCCAGGAGTGAGCCCTCATCCACTGTAGTCAGGGTTATTGGTCTTCCTCCAGCAACCCTGGAGGCCCATCCCTACAGTTGATGGAATAGTGCTGGGGTGTTTGTAAGCAGTGTCTGTAATTGCTGGGCTCTTGGGGCTGGTAACCCAGCCAAAGTCTGAAGTTAAACCCTGTGCCTGGGTGTGGTCCGGAGAAGCAAGGCCTTAACTTCCTGCTTCCCCCAGGGTCCTTGGTCTGTAGGAGCCTGACAAAGGTGGGAATGGGGTCCACCAGACAGTTTTATTATTTCTAAAGATTTCAGTCTCTCTGCAAAGACTAATTAGAATAAAATGTCCCCTTTTGGGTAGGAATATTATTGGTTGTCTGAGGCTAACTATAGTTCTGATCTATATCCTTACATATCTTCCCTAGAAAAGTTCGAAAAGGTAAATACTATTTAAGGAGCACTGGCAAACCTGCTTTTCCGAAGGGGGAATAGATTGGACAAAGGAGGTTGGCTGCAGGAGCTGTGGCAGGTGTTAGGGTCTCCTCCCAGCATGGACAACAGGTTGATCTGATGCTGTTGTGTAATTTCAGTTGAGAATTTACGTGCCATTTGCCCAGGGCAATGTGCTAGGTCTGCATCTTGATGCTGTGACACTGGTCCATGGCACTCAGTACTGCTGGACCCGTGTTACATGCTAAGTTGTTTTACTTACAAGGGCAGAAGCATGTCTCGGCCATGGACAGTCACCATTGGGTTGGTGGGGAGGGCTTTTAATAGTCTGCTTTACGGTGGTGTGAACAGAGTCTCTGGTTCCAGAACCTTTCTTGCACAGTGTAATCTTCTGCTACCTTTTATTTTTGGTGGTGGTGGTAGGGCCTAACTCAGAGCCGGAACAGCTTATTATACGCAACTGATCTAAAACTGGGGGGTGGCGTGCAATGTGCATTAGATTACTCCTGAGGCTTTCCCCTTATTTTATCTCGAGGGCAGGCCAGCAGGGCTATTTTTAATGCTTCAAAGGGGTGTGCTGGCAGTGTCTGGCAGGAGCAGAAGAGGCTTGGTGCCTGCCTAGGCAGGGCCCACTGCCTGCTGTGATCTTGGAGCCTTTTGTAACTGTGCTGGCCCCAAAAGTTCTGTCCTGGTGGAAGCTGGGCATAGTGAAAAAGACAGTCTCTCTACCATTCTTTTCAGTGTCTGGGATAGTTTAACAAGACTGTTTTTACTTGGACAGTGTGCACATAGAGAGTTTAAGTCAGATTTGCCAATAGAGAGGACTTAGCTTTAGGAATCACTCACTTACCAGGGAGTGGCCATCATTTTAGATGTTATTGTCAAGATCATTACTTCTTGCTGAAGGCAAGCAGAAAAGGGAACCAAAGTTGACTTACTGTGTCTATTTTGAGACTAAGTCTCATGCCACTCAGGCTGCCCCCAAACTCTATGTAAGGAGGATGACCTTGAACTCCTGATCCTCCTGACCCCGGCTCCCCAGTGCTGTGATGGTAGGGGTGAAGATGCTTCAGCGGTCAGCTGCAGGGTTTGGCAACTGCCCTGTCTTGGCTGTAGCATGAGTTACCTGCAGACTTTGAGACTTCTCGTTTCCTGGTTGACACGCCCCCTTCTGAAAAGTATTTTATTCCATAACCATTTAATTAGTGAGGAATGTAAGTAATTACTATGACTCTTTCGAGGTTTTTGAGACTGGGTCTTGCTACCCCACCCAAGCTGGCCTGGAACTTCAGACCCTCCGCTTTAGTCCCTAGGAGGACTTGAGTTGCTAGGACGGCAGAGCACCACATACCCAGGTCCAGAGCTGCCGTTGCTTTGGGGTATTGTGGGAGCGTCCTGATGATACCTTCATCAGGTATCATCTAACCCACCCCAGGCCTGGAGGGCACAGGGCAGGCTGCTGCTGTAATACTTACTAGCCAGGCAGTGGCTTTCGACCATCAGAAAGTGGTGGATGGATAGACATTCCTGAGGACCTGCTGCCGAATGGTGTCTCATTTTCTGGGAGATCAGAGACATCTTTGTATTAGGTCAAACAGGAGTGTGTCCCTGCACCTGTCATTTCAGCTCTAGGCTTTCAGTGACAGTTTCCATAGAGCACCAGGAAGAGACCTCAAGCAGAGATACTGGGGCAGGGACGTTCACTGGGGTCCCCACTCAAGTCAAGGATTTCGGTGTGGAAGGTGGCTGGAGTCTTTCTTGCTGAGAATGGAGTGCTGTGTTAGTGGTGATTGCCTTCTCATAGTTTCCTGATGGGTAATTTATGTACAGCAAGCTGCACATATTTTAAGTGTGTACTTTAAGAGGTTTAGCCATGTTTACACGAATTATGTCATCAAAATCAAAATAATCTGTCCCTCTGACTCTGCCCCAGGCAGCCACTGATCTGCTGTCAGTATAGATTACACTTCATTTTCCTGGACTTCACATCAGCGCGATACACCTTTTCTTGGTCTGGCTTCTTTCGCTCTATGTAATTATTTCAGTATTTATCCGTGGTACATGAAGCAAATGCTTCTCACCCATCTGCTTATGTGTTCCTTTTTATTGCTGGCTAGTGTTTCATTGAAAGGATGTGTCATAATTTATTTATCCCTTTACAGTCTGGTGGTGGATTTTTAGGTTGTTTCTGGGTTTATGTATTTTTATTTTTGGGGATCATAACATATTTACATCATTTGTCCTTTCCCTTGTCTTTCCTCCAACCTGCCCATGTCCTCCTGCTCCCTGCTGTCTTTTGTATTCGTGGCCTCCTTTTCTTTATTGTTCGTGTGTACACATTTCTAAGTGCTCAGACATAACCTGCTTGGTCTTTATAGTATGAACTTCTCTGTGTGATGTTTTCAGGGCTGACCATTTGGTATAGGATACCCAGTTGGTGTTCTCTTCGCTGGGGAAGCCTGTTTCTACTGCTCTGTAAATTCCCTAGTTACAAAATCCTTGTCCAGGATTGAGGCCTCCTGGCCTTTCCTTATGTACTTTGGCATGTCTCTTGTCCTTGTTCAGCTCATGTGTAGATTGTCATGTATGACATAGGAGACAATCTCAGAGCAAAGTCCCTGGTCCTCTGGCTCCTACTGTCTCTCTGCCCTCTTTCCTACAGTGTTCCCTGAGGCTTAGGTGATAGAATTGTAGATTTATCAGTTTGGACTAGGCTCCACAGCTCTGCATTTTGATTGGTTGTGGTTTTCTGTCGTGGTCTCTGTTGCAAAGAGGTGTTTTCCTTGATGAGGGGTGAGAACTACTGGTTTTTAGTTGTATTGTGTTGTATTGTATTGTATTGTATTGTGAGCTACTGTAAATATTGTGTCAGTGTTAATTTGCATTAAATTCTTTTTCAGTCTTCCCTTTTGCAAATAAGTTTTATAGGATAGTATATTTCTTGTTGTCATTCTTGTATGGTACTGTTTGACACCAGATACAGTAAGAGGGTCCAACTGCTTAAAATGGAGTATCAGGCTGGAGTTACTTATTGTTAATATGGGGTACCAGGCTTGTAGCAGCCTTGGGTGTCTGCTTTAAAATAAAATGTGGTACAAGCAGATTTTCAAGATCTGCAGTTTCCTGGTATCATTGTGTTCTGAGCACACACAATGACCAACTTCAGTGGAAACTTGGACTTCATGGGAGGGGTCCCTACATCCCGAGAAGACACCGAGGACCATGAAACCCAAGAATGGACAAATAGTTCATCTGCTTCAACTCTGGGAGCCTAGGGACTCCTCACTTCCTGTCTTACAACCATGTTTAAAGTACAACAAAGGAATGATTCTTTTTAAAGCTTTTGCTTTTGTTCAATTCTCGATGTATACCTCTTTCCAGAGTAATTTAAAGCCAAGGGTTTAGGCTGGGCTCAAGTACTTGCCCCACATGCAGGGCCTGGGCTCCACCCCCAGAACCACCCAGAACAGCTGAAGGGGACCATCAGTCTCTGCCCATGTCTTGGATCTTCTAGGAATCCCACGCATACATGTGCTCCCCTCTTTACAAACAGTCTGTGGACCTACTAGGGTGTGGCTTCCTAAACAGTGAATTGTGGGTTCTTAAAAATGTTTTTCTTTTTTTAAAACGTTTATTTTATTTGTATGTTTCTTCTGTCTGTGTACTACATGGATGCCTGCCAGAAGAGGACATCAAAGCCCCTGGAACTGGAGTTCCAGGTGGTTATGACCCATCATGTGGGTGCTGGGAATTGAATCTGGGTCCTGCAAGAACATCAAGTGTTCTTAACCCCTGATCCATCTCTCCAGCCCTTAATCAGTGAGTTGTCACCCCACAAGTAACTGAATGTGGGGCCATGAAACATTTGGCAACAGTAAAAGGTTTTTAAATGTGCAATGACAGAAAAATAAAAGGGAAAGAAAAATAAAAATATTGATCAAACCGAAAATGTAGATTCTTAGTGTTGCTGCATACCAAATATTCAACCAAAATTTAATTCTTTACATCAAAAGTAGCACACTCATTTTATTAGTAAGCAAATTTGCTTTAGTCAATAAATAGAGAAAAAGATGTATGCTAATGGGTGTTTTTAAGCTGAATTTCTTCAGTTTATAGTTGGTAAATGTTTGATTTTTTTATGCCTATTTTATATCCCTGTATATACTTAGGGTTGGGGGTGGGAAGGAGTACAAATCCATATGCTAGAGGAAGGCCTTGGCCCACAGGGAGTCCTCTGTGGACTTGAGGATCAACCACCCAGGCACTTAGAATTTCTGCAGGTCTGCCTCATTGCCAGTGTGCTCACATCATTTCGTGTGTGTGTGTGTGTGTGTGTGTGTGTGTGTGTGTGTGTGTGTGTGTGTTCCCATTCAGTTTGAATCTGAGTACCATATGGCTGTGGAGTTGGGACTGGAGCCTAGGGCCTGGAGAATGCTATGCAAGCACTGTGCACTAGGTTACCCACCAGCCCTGCTTCTGCTCCTCACTTCCTGCTCAACCAGAGAGTCTTCTGAGGCAGTCACAGGAATGTCAGGAGTCACCTCTAAGGACTTTCATTCTACAGAAGTGACAGCAGCTAGACGCCTTAGTAAAGGGCCTCGAACTGCTACTCAAGGTAGCTCAGAGGCCTTCCTTGCCAGAGCCCACAATCCCTGTTAGTTGTGGGCATTAAGAACTGGATGAGAGGCAAATGTGCAGGACCTGTCCCAAGTCTGGCTCTGTGCCTGTCGATTCTGCGGCGATAAGGGCTTAAATGACAGGTGATTTTGCTGGTCAAATGGTGTCCTTCTTCGGCTTTTGTTTTTGAACATTTTGGGGTTTTGCCAGTTTCTGAGAAATGGTGAGGTAGATAGATGTTTTGTGTCCGGATGTTGGAGTTACAGACAGAAGGCTGAAAGGAGTTATCAGCAAGTTAGGCAAAAAGTGGAGGAGGTTGGGATTGTTGTTTCTGTTCTGGCTGCAGTGTGTGCCCACGGAGCAGAGGCCACTGTGCTTGTCCACCTGTATATACTTAGTAGGAAGCAGTGGCAATGGCGGGGTGGGACAGAGGAGCTAGTGTTCTGAGGCATTGGAAGGTTGGCTTAGGACTTGGCCATGTGTTCTGAGCAGGAAGGAGGACAGTCCAGATAACTTGTGGGTTTCTGACCTCAAGTAGAAAAGGTGGTGGACTCGTCTCAGGAGGGATAGAAGAGACTGAAGTAGTTTAAGCGGAGCCTGGACTTGGTTTTTATGTTGCAGAGTGGGCAGACCTTGGACTGATTGAGAAGTTGATGTCTACCACCAGGGTGATACTGGGTCTGCAGTGAGTCCAGAGGGAACTTAGTCCAAGAAGGTAGCTCTCACAGGCTTGCTTGGGTCTTCGGTTAGAGACTCAGCTACATAGGAGCTGTTTGGAAATAGAGAAACCCAGAGAATAAGGACCCTGGGAAAGAAGGCAGTGTGGGTATTTCAGGCAGGAGGAGCTCTCAGTGTTACAGAGAAGTTTCAGGCCCCTAGAATGCTCTGTCTGCTCAGTCTGGGTGGCACTTAGGAATCCTGGGTTTTCAGAAGCCATTGGAGGGGGTTGGGACATTTCCGGAGAGAGGCGCAGAAGATGATGTTAAAGCTGTGTGGAGGTTCTCTGCTCTTTAGGGAGTGCCAAATTTCTAGGCCTTGTGGAAACCTTTTTTTATGTTTTGGGCATGGCCTTAGGTTGAGCCCAGTGATCCTGGCATTAGACATTTTGCTGAAGACTTAGGGAATGTTTGCTAGTGTGTTGTTACCAATGTGATGCAGCCCCCACCCCTGGAGTGTGCTGTGGTGCTCTCTCTTCTGTGCTGTACATGAGGCAGAGCACCCTGCACACAGGAGCCTGCTGTGACTGACTACCTTAGCTGTGTTTGGAAATGACAGCAAGGAACTGTGAGTGCCAGGAGACGACATTGCAGGTTGTCTGTCACTGGAGGTTTATTGTGGGGGTAGAACCCCTCTCTTCTATCTCCTTGACCTGTGCAATTTTTTCTTGTATGTGTGCTGTGTGTGTGCGCATACGTGTGAGGATGTGCTCGCTCATGTGGACAGGTGTGGAGACCAGAGGTTGATGATGGGATGGCTTCCTCTGCTTTCCACCTTACTTTCGAGGTAAGATCTTTCACTAAGCCTGAAGCTCAGTGTTGCAGCTAGACTGGCTGGCTAGACCTGCTTGCACACACCACCACGCACGGCAGCTTTTTCCTTGAGTGCTGGGGATCTGGACTCAGGTCCTCATGCTTCTGCAACTAGCACATCACCACTGAAACACTGGCCCTGTGTGCTTTTTTTGTTTTGTTTTGTTTTCTGATGGTTTCTGTTTGGCTATTTGTTTCCTTAGGCTTGTCGACGACATGGTCCCAGCATTCCCGATCCCAGCACGGGAGGAGCGCCTGCTCTAGACAGGAAGATCCAAAGCCTTCTGAGGTACTTCTGAATGCTTGCTTGCCTTGGTCATGTGTGCTGTACATATGTGTGCATGCAAACCTGCTGCCCACATGTCTGCCTCATGCTGTGTAGGTCTGGGCAAGTTACTTAACCTCTGTGCTCCACTTTATACCCCACGAAGGTGGTAAGAAGCAGATGCGTGTCTCATTGGAGTCTCCAGAGGATTAAGTGGGCTAACACGTGTAGGCTAGTCTCATACATGCAAAGCATGTGGCACGTATGTAGCGAGCAGTGAATGTTAGCTATTATTATTAATTGTATTCTTTTTTCCTTTCCTGTTCCATCTTTGCTGGCTTCCACCATCTTTTCCTCTGGCCAGGAGATGAGCGGGTTCAGCTGCTGCCAAGTCCCTGCCAGCCTCAAGTTAGTTTTAGCCATGAATTTGTGGCTTATTTGGCAACAACTCAATGTAATTCTGGAAGTTTTGTTTTGGGGACTATGCTTAGGCTTTCCCCCTCTTTCCCAATTTGTTTCACATTTTATGTTTCCCTGGTGCCCCACATTTTGTTGTTCATTTTCCCTGCTAAAACTGATTTTAGAGGTATCTCCCTGCTGGCCTAGTTTGTTGAGGCCCCGACATCCTGAGGTCTGTTTTCTCTACAACCTTCACTAGACTCTGAGGAGTCAAAGTCAGGTGTGTCAGCCTGTCATTGATTTTTCAGGGACAGTTGTGGGAAACTACTGTTGGCACCTCAGAGGTTTGTGGGATGACCTCAGTTGGCTTATGGTGCGATGGCCACACAGTGACAAGTGTTTCTCAGGGGCCCTTCCCAGGCTGCCCTCGGATACAGAGGAGTTTCTTGGTGATGGTAGAGGCCTGTTCCAGGATCAGTTCTGTGGGTGGGTGTGGGAAATGCTGTGGGCCTTGTGCTCATTCAGGTCCTCAGTGCTCACTTCATTTTTATAGCATTGGAACATGTCTGCTGCTGTATTTACTTCTCTGATTAAATCCCGATTTGCCCCTGTAATTGAAGCTGGACCTTTTTGATGCCCATACTGTATGGCTATTATCAGCTTAGGAGTGTGATGGAGCCCTCTGAGCATCAGGCAGCACACTGTACTTGCTCGGACTGTGTACAGCACTCGGGTTACCAGTTCCTCTGCTCTTGTCTGCTCTGGGCCAGAGCCTCTCCCGGGTCTGCAGCAGTGAAGGTGCCTTTTCTCATCTTCTTTCCCAGTCTCATTTCCTTTCTTGGGCAAGATTGCTTTTTTTTTTTTCCCTTTGTACAGCTTAGCTGGACTCTGTTTTACCAGATTTGCTTTGTGAGGATATGGAATCATGGCTTTGACTTTGAAGACCTTTCCCTTGGGGTGGGTGGTACTAGGCTTGTCTCTAGGGCCAGGGGATCTGTGTCTTGGGACCTTATGTCCTGTGATCTTTGCATACTGTACATAGCTGGGGTGTTGCTTGATGGGCCTGTCGAAGTTAGGGGTGACATCCTGGGGTAAGTCCGGTGTTGAAAAATGACAACCAGAGGAGTGGACTTCTTTAGACCTTCCCTCATCATGCTTTCCTAAGACGAGGTTTGTCAAAGAAATTGTCAGCCTGAAAAGCCAGCAGGCATGCAGTGTGACCCGTGCTAAGCAGCACCAGAAAGCTTCCTGTCCTGAGTGAGGGAGTGAGCCTCTAGCTGTGTATATGGAGGACAGCTCATGCTGTACCTGATGTACGCCAGGGCCTGCTCACACCAAGGGGACTTCCTGGTGCACCCTCAGATGAGCAGCTGAGGATAAGGTTGGAGAGGGGAGCAGCTGAGCAGTCCTGGCTGCCAGACGGGATGTGCTATACTAATGGTCAGCCTTGTTGATGTAGATGCCGAGTGCCCACGAGTCCACAGAGGAGCAGAGGCGGGTGGGGGCCGCCCTTCCTCACTGTCATTTCTTTGCTCTTTGAGTCCATCTTGACTTGAATCTTGACTGCAGTGAAGACAGGGTTCTGTCCGCAGATACTGCTTCCTGGGTAGATGATATGGCATCCTCTGACTTGGTACCTTAATGACCTGTTGCTTCACTCCTAGATGTTTGCAGGCCTGCCTTTCTGCCTGGTGTTAGCAAATGTGGACCTTACTCTCACTAGCCGCCTGCTCTAAATGCTAGCCGGCACTTGAGTGTGGGCCATCTGGCAAGTTAGTTTAGAAGATAGTGAGTGACCTCTACCGGGTGGTTCTAGGCTTTGCCTTGAGGTTAATTGGCTAATGAAGTTTTGTTTTTAAACATGGGCTCCAAAGAGCACCCTTGAGTGACTCGTCATCATTCCCTGGAGGATTTCCAGCAGCCCTTGGTGAATTGAGAGGTCTTAAAGAGGGGACGGTTGTGTTGATACAGTCACTGCTGCATCTGCTTGTGTTGACCGAGGGAGCTGGAGCCACCCCAGGCCCTGGCGAGGGACAGGAGTGTTGGGAAGGAGGAGTTTCTGTAATAGGCCTGTGTTGATACAGTGACCTTGTTATGGGCAGCTCCATGGTTACCTTGCAGCTGCCAGTGCTCTGTAACGACTGCAGATATCAAATATCCATGTCCCTGTCTTCTTCCCAGGTGTTTAGGACTGACCTGATCACTGCCATGAAGTTGCATGACTCCTACCAACTGAACCCGGATGAGTACTACGTGCTGGCAGATCCCTGGAGACAGGAATGGGAGAAAGGAGTCCAGGTGCCTGTGAGCCCAGGGACCATCCCACAGCCCGTGGCCAGGTAGAGCTACCCTGAGGAGACACATGCATGCTTCTCTATTCACATGCTTTTCCCTCCCAGCAAACCAGGAGGCTGAGAGGAGACAGGTCTTTAGTTAGTAGTGTGATGACATGAGATCTGACTACAAATGTGGTAGGAGCACTTCGAGCCCTGGGGTGGTGAGTCAGCGCAGTGGGCTTCTGACTCCATGGGAGGCCTTGCTCTCTTCCTGCAGGTTAGAAGGCCTGAGACATTTTAGGGGATGGCTGGGGCTGGTTCCCTCTGCATTCCCTGGCTTTGTGAGAGCAGTGGTGGCCCTGGTACTTCCCAGGCCTGCAGCGGCTGTGGTTTAGGAGATGACAGGGATGAGGAGACCTGCTGGACAGCGTCTTAGGTGAGGAATTTGTTTGGCTCGTTGTGCTGTGGACAGGCTCTTTCTGGAGGTTGGCGCTTCCCTTCATCTCCGGCCCACATCATCCCTCGATGCTCACGGCAGGTCCTCCTTGACATTCCTGAGATGGGCTGTGGTATGTTGGTACTTTTTCCCTCTGTTAGCCTTTTGGTGCGTCCTTTGAGAGGTTGGAGTGCCCAATAGCTCTGCTGGCACATCTGGCTTTGCTGCCATGGTGTCTGCTGGGTCCTTGTGGTGTGAAATAGCCTCTTTTACCATGGACAAGTATGGACTAAATTCACCTCTTGACCCTTACTCCACATCTCCCTAGACACTTGATTGATTTGAGTGTCATCATTTTGGGATATGTGAGGTGGAGGGGATGCTGACGGGTGTTCAGTTCCTATTAGAGTCCACTGTGGCTAGGCAGGCATAGGCGACCACATTAGAGTCCACTGTGGCTAGGCAGGCATAGGCGACCACCAGGAATTGCCTTTTGATGTGGGCTTTGGCCTGTGAATCAGGGCTCATGGAGTGCAGGGTGTATATAGTCCTGGCACTGGCAGGCTGTGAGTCTAGGAAGCCTGTGCTGGATGGTTCTGTATAGTGCCCAGTCAGGATGGAAATGCCTTGATAGACTGGAGCTTTTCACTCGACACCTGTTCTTGCTCAAGGAGGAGAAAGAAATCCCTTCAGCTTACCCATCTCTGTCACATAGATAAGTTCATCCCATCAACTGCAGGGTGTAAAACTTCTAAACCCTGGGCACCCTGTTGGCGTGAGTGCCCATGGTGGAAAACAGATGTGGAAGTGCTGTGACCTCAGCCTCGCAGGGCCAGAACCCTTGGCTCCTCCCCGGAGCTGGTGAGCTTTTTGGTACTGTCCATCTTTTGGCTAGGGTGAAGCTGGAAAGCACTTCTCCGGGTGTTAACGGATTGTGAGAGCGTGGTAGAAGAATAGTTCTGGGGTCATATGTCATGGAGTATGGGCTCTGGCTCTTAGTTTTCGCTCAGTCTTTTTGGGAGTTGAGAGTTCAGAGGTGTCTCCTGTGGTCTGCAGCTTATAGCTGTTCTTGCCATCTCTGTTCCTGAGAACTCTGCTTAGCAAGGTCTGTCTGGTTCTGACAACTTCTGGGGGGAAGGATCATGCCTGATTAATGGAAAGGGATTTAGACACCAACTATGGAGATACCACAGGTTTTGGAGACATAGATGGTGGTAGGGTCGGGTCATGTGCTGGGGAGGAAGCAGCTTTCAAAGGCTGCGGCATCTGCTTCCATTCTGGTGCTGGGGCCTTTAAAGAGTCTAGCTGGGTGAGGGTGTTGTTGCTATCTGGGTTCATAGTCTTTATGAACATAGGGGTGGTCTGGGCTTGAGGATTGGAGGAGGAAGTTGTACCTGGTCTCTGAAACTTCTTGTACATGGCAGAAAGGGTAATCTGGCTACTTGTTTTCTTGTTAAACAGGGTTGTGTCTGAAGAGAAATCTCTCATGTTCATCAGGCCCAAGAAGTACATCGCATCATCTGGCTCTGAGCCTCCAGAGTTGGGCTATGTTGATCTCCGGACGCTGGCGGACAGTGTATGTCGCTATGACCTCAATGATATGGATGCTGCGTGGCTGGAACTAACCAATGAGGAATTTAAGGAGATGGGTGAGATTATGTGTTATTACATTAACTCACATTGAAGAAAGAGCTATGTCTGTCTGTAGTGACTCATATGAGTCCTGTGAGAGGTTGAAGCACACCCAGTCATAGAGTCCAGCTCTTTGGAGACCGTATTATCTGGCTTTGGGGCATGTGGTGAGATGCAGAGTCCACTGGGCTTGATCAGGAGTGGGCTGACGAAGGTGGCTCTATGGGGTGGAAGCCAGGCTTGTTTTGGCTGCAGCTACTGGATTCCTGGCCCACCTGCTCCCTCTTGTTGTTAGCTCTTTATACTCTTCTGGCTTTAGCCCAGACTTTGAAGGTCTCTCTCCTGGTTGGAGTGGCATTTCATGGTGTGGAGGCTGGGATGGTTCATAGGTCTCACATTGCAGCCTTTCTTTCCCAAGGTTGTTCTGAAGGTTTGTCTTGAATGTTTACCTTGACACCCTGTGGACTCAGTGTAAAAGTCTACCTTACTGTTGTGGAGGCAGGGGCGGGAAGTGATGGCATGGGCTATCTGTATTCCAGCACATAGTGAAGAGTCACGTGTGTTTTGCTTCAAAGGGCAAGCAAGGGCTGTTTGAAGTTTGTGTTCCCACGGAGCCTGCCTCAGCCTGGACTCTGATATCAGCTTGTCCTGATGTTGAGATCACCAGCCAGTGAATGGGACTGACTGGGATTGAGCTGGGAATGTTGGTATTTTCTACTTGTTAGTTATTAGACATGTTGACTGAGTAGATGTTCCTGCTCTTGTTCCCTGCTTTAAATATTAGTGGTCAGAACAGTAGCAAGCCTGGAGTCATTTTAGAATCTGTTTAGAACGCTCTGGGGAAATGGCATATTATGTGTAGTGTATATATCTGAGTGGTATATTATGTGTGGTATGTATATTTGGTATATTGTGTGTGGTATATAAATGAGTGGTATATTGTGTTGGATAGATGTCTGAATATTATATTATGTGTGGTATATATGTCTGAGTGGTCTATTATGTTTGGTTTATATATCTGAGTGTTATATTATATGTGGTATATAAATGAGTGGTATCTTGTATGTGGTATATATATCTGAGTGATCTATTATGTGTGGTATGTATCTGAGTGGTATAATTATGCCGTTGTAGAAGATTCAATTCTGTCTTTTGAGCTGGCCAAATGCCTTATACTGTCTGCATAAAACTGCTCAAAAGACAGTGTGAAGCATTTGACTGGCTGTAGCTGTCCATCTAGTCCAGGGTCCTATCCAAAGACTCGGCTGAAAGACTGGCTTGGCTGTGGTTTAAATGGTAAGAACTCACTTGGCTAGGGCATTGGGTAAGATAAGCTAACTTCACAGAATAAATCATTTCCTTTGATACGAATTGAACACCAGTTTAAAGATGTTTGTCTCAGCTGCTACTGACCTTTTTATTGGGTTCATTAGAAGGCAAAGAGAAGTTCGGTGTATCCACAAGTTAGGAGACACTGGGTGAACAGTGCCCTGTGAAAACATTTCATAATTTTAATTAGTTGCCTACCACTATATGTCCTTAGTATGTTCTCTCTTAAAGAAAAGATTGGTCTGTGTGTGTGCACATGTGAGTATATAGGTGTGAGTGCGTGTGGGTGCTTCTTATGGGTTCAGAAGAGGGTGTTGGATCCCGTGGAGTAGGAGTTCCAGGTGGTTGTGAACTACCCTACGTTGGTTCGAGTACTGAACTCAGGTTCTCTGAAAGAACAGCAAGTGCTCTTAACTGCTTTCCAGCTCATCTCCGAAGTTTTAAAACGTGGGAATGTGACAGTTTTAATTTTTCTAAGAGTGCATGTAAGTTATAGGCTCTACTTTCATTCCCCTACCTTTAAGTCTGTCCCCACCCCCTTCCAGGTCTCCTACTATGTTTCTCGCTGGCCTGAGACTCACTCGTTAAGGAGTTCTTGTATTACAGGCCTGAGCACCATGCCTGACTCCTGAGTATTTCTTTAGCCCTCCTTTCTTTACAAATAATTTCACTATAGGCAATTTGGAGAGCCTCTGCAGATCGAAGAAAATAGCTCTTTCCTACCACTGAGGCCACAGTGACTACTTTTATATTTTTTTTTTTCTTTTTTACAAGGCTTTATTTTAATTACATGTATGTGTCTGTGTGGGTATGTGCAGGTGCCAGGATAGGTCAGAAGAGGGTTTCAGGTCTCTTGGGTCTGGAGTTAGAAACAGGTAGTTGTGGGCCACCTGACATGGGCGCTGGGAATCTCGCTCAAGCCCTTTGCCGTAGCAGCTCTGACCACTGAGCCATCCCCTAACTTCCTCCACATGTTTGATGGTTCTTGGAGAAGTGAGTTGTATTTCATTTGACTCCTAGTGGACTGGATTCTTTGCTCCAGACATTTCCTCCTGTTTGCCTTTCATGGATCTGATTATGCATTTCAGCTTGGTGAATTCCAAGTGGAGAGGAATAAGCCAGTTAAAGACATTTGGATGTTTTCTGTGAAATCTGCTTCAGGGCACTGTTTTAAGCAGCAAGAAAGAAAATTAAAAACAAAACAAAATAAAAACCCAAAAACCAAAACAAAACCCAAACACCATAATATATGGTCCTGGCTTTCTAAGTTAAATTAGTGTCATAGCAACAATGGTGCATTTTACAGTGTGTGTATTTATATCTTAGAATGCCTCAGAGATTGTTTTCAGTTTTTGCTTCTTTATTCTGTCTTCCAAAAGGAACAAACTGTAATGGAGGTGTTTGTCTGTGGGTTGGTCTGAGTCACTGGATGGAAATTTCTCTGGCACTCAGATTTTCTTTTATTTATGTTTTATTTAGGAGTTTAAACACGCCAGTGCTGTTTCATTACAATAATTGTTAATGCGCACTTACTCAAGTGTCTGTGATGTTTTCCTTCAGGGATGCCTGAGCTAGATGAGTACACCATGGAAAGGGTCTTGGAGGAATTTGAACAGCGATGCTATGATAATATGAATCATGCCATAGAGACCGAAGAGGGCTTGGGGATTGAATACGATGAAGATGTTGTCTGTGATGTCTGCCAGTCACCTGATGGCGAGGATGGCAATGAGATGGTATTCTGTGACAAATGTAACATCTGTGTGCACCAGGTAAATGGGGTAGCAAAGCCCAGAAAGAAGTAGCCTGGGGTTCTGGGATGAGTCTGTCAGCCAGCCTGTGCTTTCTGGAGCCCAGGATGCTTCCCATTGGGGCCACACCCTCACAGTTGTGGTTTAGGAATGTCTTACTGCTGAACCCAATCTCAGAGGATAGTTCTTTACCTTTACAACCCGACGGCACTGGGATCCAAGTGGGAACACTGAAGAACAAATCCTGGAGAAGGTGGATAAATGCTACATAGTTTCCTGAGTACCACAAATGGGCTGACTCAACACAGCGGAAGCTGGAACATGCAGTTTTGTTCTTCCTTGTCTCCTCTTGGCTTATGGTGGCTTCTTGTCAGTCTGTGGTGTTCTGGGCTTGAGTACCTCGAGTACTCATGCTGTATTCCCTATGTGGCCGTGTCTTCAGGGGTTACCTTCTTAGGTCGCCCCTAGTCCTCTTGGATTAGGTGCGTGTCCAAAACATGCAGTATCATTCTAAGTAATTCCATGTCCAGTGACTGTTCTAAAGGTCACTTTTCAGGTGGTGGTGGAGACTTCCACATGTCTTTGCGGGATATAGGGTAGTCTATAGCCTTAATATGTGTTTACGTATAAACTTAGCTAGTGAAGGAGGGTCAGGCACCCCTTTTATTTTTCATTTTAGATTTTGTTTGATTTTATGTGTATGGATGGTTTGCCTACATGTTATATCGTGCATCACATGCATCCCTGGTGCTCACAGAGGTCAGAAGAGTGCATCAGGTCTCCTGGAACTGGAGTTAATAGATGATTTAAGACACTGTGTGGGTGCTGGGAACTGAACCTGGGTCCTCTATATGAGCAGCAATGCTCCTAATGGCTGAGCCATCTTTAACTCCAAGAATGCCTTTGCTTGAGCATTATTTTAAGGTGGCAGTAGAATATGGTGGCGGCTTGTTCTTGGCCCTCCTTCCTGTGAAGGTGGGCACTGGGTCATTTAGAAAGTTTAATCACAGATGTAGGGCCTCTTACCTCTCATTTCACTTAAGGGATTTATTATTAGTATTAATTTACCTTTTTTTTGTGTGTATATCTGTATGAGTGAATGAATGTCTGAGGGAGCCCTAAGAGTAAGTCAAAGACAGTCCCTGGAGCTGGGGTTACAGGTTGTGAGCTGCTGTGAGCCAAACATGGACTCTCTGGAAGAGCAGCAAGTGTTTTTACATGAGCTGTCTCTCCAGTTTCTTATTTAACTTCTAGTATGGTAATGAAGGGGTGTGGATTTGTGTGGGGACAATGTACGTTGATGACCTAGACGGGTGTCCTGAAGTAGTTTTCTCTGAGGCCATTGGTGATGCTGAAACTTAAAAGTAAACTTAGAAAAAGTACAAGAGTGGCGTGGGTGACCTCTGAACTTTGCTTTTGTTTTGTTTTGCTTTTTTGAGATGGGGTTTCTCTGTGTACCTCTGACTGTCCTGTAACTCACTCTGTAGCCCAGGCTGGCCTTGAACTCACAGAGATCTACCTGCCTCTGCTTCCTATGTGCTGGGATTAAAGGCATGTGCTATTACCACCCAGCTGAACTTAGTTTTTTATTGTTGTTCTTTGAAATAAGCCCCGGCTAGTCTGGAGTTCATTGTATAGACCGATGTAGCCTCTGACTGAGACAATCCTCCTGCCTCTGCCTCATGAGTGCTGAGATCGCACACACACATGCTTACTTCTTGATGATCCTTTCTAGATCTGCCTTCTACAAAACCGAAGACTTCACCAGCTATGGCCTCAGCTCATCTTCAGAGGAATCTTAAGACCATAAATGCTTTGCTTTAGTCCATTTTGTGTCTCTGGACTTTGAAATGGTCCAAGGAGTGTCTTCTTGGCCTTTGGAGTCCCTGTGGCGGTGGTGTGTTAGGATGGGAGGCCATGTGGTCACCATTGTTGCTGGTGCTTCTCATTGTCCTGGTGACCATGCAGTCCGCTGACATTTGCTCTGTTACAAGATTTCTGCTGGAAATGGGAGTTGTGCTCTGTGCTTTACAAGCGTAAGCTGACGTCAGGGCTGCCTGCCAGTGCCTTAGCATGGAGGTGGCAGAGTTGGCCCTGGTACTCGGGCTTTAGTTTCTTTGCTCTTGACACACTTAAT
Source organism: Onychomys torridus (assembly GCF_903995425.1). NCBI lineage: Eukaryota > Metazoa > Chordata > Mammalia > Rodentia > Cricetidae > Onychomys > Onychomys torridus. Next base: position 22,059,815 of record NC_050448.1, read on the forward strand.
GTTCACTTCATTTTTCTTTTGGTGAAATCCTTCAGGATTTGTCTTTAAGGCATACTTAATTAGTGTAGATATGCCTTTCCAGTAAATGAAATTCTCTCTTCAAAGGCAACTCTAGACTGCCTGATGCAGACAGAGCCTTATGTTTGAAGCCTTCAGAGTACTGTTTAGATCTGCTAACAGAATCTCTTTTTGCGTAGACTGTTGACAGCGGCTTGTTCCCGGGCCTGCCGGTGCTCTCAGGCCCGGTATTAGTGTTCTTTTGCTGTGCTCAGCTCTTCCCTGTGGTTTCCTTGCTTGTGTCCTGGGCTTTAAGATTTCATGGCGGTTGTACTTTTTCTGTCTGGAGAAATAGAGCCACGTTCCTGTGACTTGCCATCCTGACTTGCAGGTCATTTAAGGATACGGTTGTGTTTTACAGTTCGGGTTTTAAAGGGCTCTCTGAATGCACTCCTGTACCACTGTGGTTTGTTTCTCCACTCTGCTCAGTGAAACATTTGCTTTTTCTCTCTTCAAGCCAGCATAATGACTTGAGTTGTAAAAGCCTTGATTTCCGCAGTTGGTGCTGTCTTGTGTAATTTTGCCAACTTGTGCAAAACAGGCTTTGTTTTAAACATCAGCTGAAGAAAGCAAGTCCTCATTTTGAAGTGTCTTGTTTTCCCGTGGCTGTTTGTTCACGTGGACAGTGCTGGACTCCAGTTGGTGGAATGTGTCCAGCTTGGGCGGCAAAGCTCCTCAGGTGGTTTCTCAACTGCTGTCACTTCAGCAGTCCCATGAGTCTTCAGTGCCTTGTCCCCCCCCGCCCCCCCCCCCCCCCTATATCATGCCCATCACGAAGGTAGACAGGTCTAGTGTCCCCTCTCTTGCAGCCAGGTTGGAGCATGCTGCTCAGTGGTTGGAACTTCATGTGGATGGGTCTCTTCTGCACCACTGGTGACTTTAGAATCTTCCTTTTCAAGTGTTTGGGACTCGCTGTGCTCAGTAAGCATGCGGCTTGTCTTCAGAGCTCAGGCATGTGGGTGCTAAGAGGGGGACTGGCATATTTCCTCGGGTTAGGATCACAGTTAGGTGGACATGGGCATGTCTCCTTTAGAGGTGGGTCTGTGGAAATCTTTCTCAGTGGTTTTTAAATTAATTAATTAATAGGGCTCAGCCATAAGAACACTGGCTGCTCTGCCAGAGCACAAAGGCTTGATACCTAGAACCCACTTGACAGCTTATAATCGGCTATAACTCAAGTTTCAGGGGATCCAGTACCCTCTTCTGGCCTCTGCAGGCACTGATAATGTGGTGCACAGTTATATATATACAGGCAAAGACATACACACATAAGTAAACAAACAGTAAGTAAATAAGTAAACAATCATCAAATAGGAAATAAAGTCTTTTCTCTTTTCCTTCCCTGGTGATATGCTGTGGCCTTACAGGCTTGCTATGGAATCCTCAAGGTGCCAGAGGGCAGTTGGCTATGTCGGACATGTGCCCTGGGGGTTCAGCCAAAATGTTTGCTATGTCCCAAGAAAGGAGGAGCTATGAAGCCCACTCGCAGCGGAACCAAGTGGGTCCACGTCAGCTGTGCCCTGTGGATCCCTGAGGTAAGCCTGTTTCCTAATAGCAGGTTAGTTGAGACGGCCCTGGTTTTCAGCTGCAAGTGTGCAGGTGGATGGGAGTGATCATAGACAGCAGGAGAGCCGCCAGATCCTACACAGCTGTGTCCCCAAACTGCTCCTGAGCAGTGCCACCACCTCATCACTGTGCAGGTCTGTAGAAGGACTGCCAGGAGGCAGCAGTGGCTTGGGCTACAAGTTAGTGGTGTCCAAAATCACCCACCAGTCATTTTTTGGGAACCCTTGCATGGCTGACACCACTCACAGGGCCAGGCCTGGCACCTTCACAGCTATGTCCCGAGGATGGCCAGGCTATTGTCTCTGCCAATCTGTGTTTGTGGCAAACTACATGTACAGTTCCGCACTGCTCTGGGTCACACGTCTGTGAGTACATGTGCAGTACCACAGTGCTCTGCGTCATACGTCTCTGAGTTTTATTTAAATTCTTACTCAGTCTCAACCTTGTTAATTTCAGATCTGGTCAATTTATTTCCATCCCCAGACCTTAACTAATTTAATTTGCATGGCTTGCGATGAGAATATCATTTGTGATTCAAATCCCAGTATTTTTGGTATGTGATTTGGTGTGTGTGTTTTTTTGTTTCTGTTTTTGTTTTTGTTTTTTTGTTTTTTCCCTCCAGAGGAAAACTGATTTACATTGAGGTTTCACTGGTTCAGTATTAACCAGTTTGCAATTCAGCAATCCAGACTGAACTGGGACAATACCATATTTAACTTGGTAGATTTTTACTTTTAATGTAGTTATATGTTCTGGTGGAATACGATTAAGTATAGTTTATCTATATGCTCACTCCAGGATTTAAATACATTTATGATGGGGCTTTTTAGTCTTGACAAATTCTTGTCAATCTAGAGGTTCGGTACACTGTGTTATAATAAGACAGGTGTCTTTGCCATCAGACACTTGAAAGAAGTAGAAACTCAGAGATGAGTTTTATAGACTGGCATGCTGGTGTCAGATGAGGTTGAACTCTGGGTTCTCCTGCTGCTAGTCCAGAGATGGGCCCTGGGACTGCCCTTAGGTCTTGTTAGGATCTGATGAACTGTTTCATCCTCATCTTCTATTTTGGATCTCTAGGTAAGCATTGGCAGCCCGGAGAAGATGGAGCCCATCACAAAGGTGTCTCACATCCCCAGCAGTCGGTGGGCACTCGTGTGTAGCCTCTGCAATGAGAAGTTTGGGGCTTCCATACAGGTAATAATAGCTCAGCAGGAATGGCTTTGTTCTCCTCCACTGAGTGGTAGGGAGCAGGAGGTGGGGTAGGGCAGGCTGACCTTTACACATCATGGGTTGGTTAGGAGAGAGGAGCTTTTCTGGAAATCCACCCAGGTGTGGAGGCAGTTCCAGTTCGCCTGCCATAAGCCTAGTGTCCACTTCTTTCCACAAGCGGCCATTCCTGGTAAGAACCGGGTTTTAGATGCTCCTTAGCTGTGGAACTTGGAGAGTTGCCTACCTTCCTACATTACCCCACACAGACCCAGAAGTCCTCTGGACTGCCTCCTGGGGATGATGCCAGTAGCTGAGATGTTAGGCAGGCCTATGCTTTTACACTGAGAAATGAGTCTTGGAGCCCTGGCTGGGTAGAGGGCTGCTGCCCTGGGTGCTGTTTGTGCGAAGGATTACCTGATCTGAATACAGTCTGGACTACTGAGAGCCTGCCTGCATGTAAAAATGCTGACTGCATTTGCATGTTCAGGTACATTTAAGTGCAGGAAATCATGAGGTTGGTGGGATTCAGGAGAAAATGGATTCTGTGCTGTCTGTGTCTTCATATTGTCTGAAACTCTTGAGTAATCTTATGGGACTCATTGATATCTAGTCAGTTATGATTTGAGGCCTGGAATGCTGTGTGTGGCTGAGGTTTCAAAGGTGAAGCCTGAGTCTTCCTGTGGGATGCATCATATGCATCAGATACCCCCCCCCCCACATCTGGTGGAATCTGGGGGACATAAACATCTGGGCAGCTTCTGATGCAGAGAATCAGCGAATACAGCAGGTGCAGACATGAACTTGACGTGTGGTCCTGGCTTTTTTTTTTTTTTTTTTTTTTTTTTTTTTTTTACAAATTTTTAAACATTACTTCATTTGGCAGAATATGTTATATTTTGGCTGATCAGTGATTCTTTGAGTAAGGTACCCAAACCACAAATTGATGGTATATATTCTTTTCCATTTTTAAAACAAGTCCAAAGTGGTTTTACTCTTCTTTTCACTATTACTGTTTCTACTGCTATTCAGGCATCCAAAAACATTGATAGAAATATCAGGGCTGGCATAGGGCAGCTGAGGGGATCTGGCTTCAGGACTTTAAAGTAAGTTAGTTGTTTTTTTTTTTTTTTTTTTTTGTCTTCTGTATATCAGTAGATATACAGAACTAAAATGATAAAGCCTCTGGCTGAGGTTTGGGTAGGGCAAAAAGAATAGAGGAGAGGTCAGAAAGGACTTGAGTGCTTGTGCATTTGTATGGCGCACATGCACACACATTTGCTTGTGGCATAGCAGGGGAAATGGCTGTCCCCATGCCCGTGTTAACTGCTCCGAGCACACCAACCGTGCTCCGTAATTGACGTTTCATGGGAGGCAGATGGGAGCCTTGTTCTCTTCACGGAGAGACAATATAATGACTTTCCTATTGCCATTGACCTCTTTTCCCAGAGTATTCATTTGAAGAAGGGGCCAAGGAAGGCTGATGACTTCTCATATCTTCACAAAATAGATTTTTATTAAAAGAATTCCTCTCCGGAATGTCTGCAGCTGGGAAGACTCTGGTTTATGTTTCTGTAACATCTGTTTGCTGAGTCAACCTGAATAGGAAACCCCAGAGGAAGGCCATTTGGCGTCTTTTCAAAGTCCTGTATAAATACTCTGCTGCAGCTCATTTCTCTTGAAGGTTCGAATGCCTGGGTTAAGTGTAGTTTAAGCCAAACACAGATTGTGTCTCAGTCATCTGTTCCCACTTTGACTTCCCACTCAGCTTCGTGCTGCTGGGGAGAAGTAGTGTCTCTTCCTGATAGTGGCCAGGTGTGTCTGTGTGTGTGTTCTGCCACCAAAGCTGATTGCACGTTTCTTGTAGTGGAGGTTATTTATAAAGGTACAGACTTAATCTTAGTGCATCTGTTTTAGGTGAGTGGAATTGGGGGTGGTGAAGGGGCTGGATTTTATAGTAAAGGATTAGATTGTGGCTGGCACTGGGCTGTACCTTGAATGCTGAAATGATGAGGGGAAAATCCAGCTCCAGTTCCTACTCTCTGTGGTTATGTGATGCAGGGTCTGTTGAAGAAGTTTAATTAAGCTTCTCAGCTGTCCCAGAGCACAAGCTCCTTGGTTGTCTGTGCAGCCCTGGCATGCCCCAGGGATCCCTTGGCCTCACACAATACAGTTGCTTTTACAGGAACTGGCTTCAGCCTCCGAGAGGTACCTCTTTCTAGGGATTTGCTCAGTAAGATCAGACGGGAGAAGTTAATCACTTTGCTCCTGCTGGCCAGAGGCTTGTGTCTGGATCAAAGGCACTAAATTGTAGCCCTGTGCAGGCGGGGAGGGAGCAGGGTGTTCAGTGCATCTTGATGAGGCCTGGCTGCTGTGCTGACTTCCCTGGGGCCCACAGGAAGGGAGCCTCTGATGCCTGGGTGATTCTGCACTAGCAGGGAACTTTTCTCCATCCTTCCTGAGTTGGCTTCTTGTCTGCTAGTCTGCCTTCCTCTGGTGTGATCCTGGATGCTGCTTCCAGGAAGTCTGCTTGTATTTACCTGAGTTGGGACCTTTCCAGCTGGGGGTTGTACTGAGGATTCATTCTTTTAAAACTTACCAGGAAAGTGTGTGCTGAGAAGATTCCTGTTCTCATTTTTTATAAAACTATGTGAGCTCAAGTCTTTGAGAATTAGATTACTGCCTCAGAGTGTACTCTGCACATAGAGCACATATCTTTTGAGGACTGTACCACCCTCACCTACAGGGGCCAGTTGTACACCATGCCCAGCCCTGAGATTTTAGTGCTGTGACTGTTTGAAGCAAGCTATAGTTGAGGCTCTGAAAGTTTTACCTGCATTGTGCATTGTTCCCCACCATCCCTGGCCGTCTCTTCCCTCTTCATCCTTGTCAAGCTTTTCTGTCACAGTGAGTGTGCCTTTGTCATCCTGTGGGGCGGCCAGCACTAGGGACTCTTGGTGCTGCTGCTCCGTAACAGTCTTTGTGTGTTCTTTGCAGTGCTCTGTGAAGAACTGCCGGACAGCCTTCCATGTGACCTGTGCTTTTGACCGTGGCCTGGAGATGAAGACGATTTTGGCCGAGAATGATGAAGTCAAATTCAAGTCCTACTGCCCGAAGCACAGCTCACACAGGAAACCCGAGGAGAGCCTGGGTGAGGGGGCTGCACAGAACGGGGCCCCTGAGTGTTCTCCTGGGAGCCCTCTGGAGCCCTTTGCCAGTCTGGAGCAGAATAGAGAGGAGGCCCACCGGGTGAGTGTTCGCAAGCAGAAGCTCCAGCAGCTGGAGGATGAGTTCTACACCTTTGTCAACCTGCTGGATGTGGCCAGGGCCCTGCGGCTGCCTGAGGAAGTAGTGGATTTCCTGTACCAGTACTGGAAGCTGAAGAGGAAGGTCAACTTCAACAAGCCCCTCATCACCCCAAAGAAAGATGAAGAGGACAATCTAGCCAAGCGGGAGCAGGACGTCTTGTTTAGGAGGCTGCGGCTGTTCACGCACCTGCGGCAGGACCTGGAGAGGGTAATGATTGACACTGACACCTTATAACGACTTAGAGAAGAAGACGTAAAGAGGCGAGCACTTGCCCAGAGCAAGAGATGGTAGCCAGTCATTACTCTCAGATTCTTGTACACACTACAGCATGAGGTCGTGTTGGTTAAATATATTTATGGGCTGGTAAACTCACTGCAGTGTGCAAGTCTGCCAGTGTGGGAGCTGCTTTGTGATTATTTTTCTTTACACACTTTCCCATTAATCTTTACTGTTCTGCAAGATCAGATGGGGCATACTCCCTATCCCCTGCTCCCCCATCATTGTAGAGCTGGAGGGAATTGAGCACCAGGAACACGACCAAAGGGTTGACTCACTATTGTTTACAGCCAAATTTTGAGAGCTGGGATGTGTCTGACTTGTGGGGGAGGGGGCAGCAGTAGGGGAATTTCTTGTTCAACTTGGGGAGACATTTCCTAGGGGCTGATGGCTGATGAAGGGCTCATCAGAGCTAAGCACTGCCTCCCACCGGCCCATCTTTGCTTCTAGGCTAATTCACAGGGGCATTCCCAGCTCTGTTGCAGAGCAGAGCAGGCTTTGGGTGCTGATGTGTGTGCATGGACTTCTGCACACACCTGTTACAGAAGACACTCTTGACAGTGAGGTGCTAAGTCATCACAGAGGTTGTGTACATACAGTGTGTGTGTGCTTGTGTGTGCGTGCATCCCTGCCCGGGTTATGTATGCGCGTGCGTGCGTGCGTGCGTGTGTGTGATTCCTGGTGCACAGGGCCATTGGGTCTGTCTGTGGAGTCCTTAGCAGTCTTAGTACACTACATACATATACACAGACCTACATGTTTATCACACTACTGGGTTGCTGATTAAATGGCTGTTGGCTGCCTGGAGCCTCAGCTGCCGGCACTTCCTCAGCTGTTTGCTGCTTGGTGCCTCCCCCACTCTCCATTACCTCTGGAGGCCCAGTTTGGACCTCTCTTCCTGCTACAGGAATAATTAGGAGTGGACTGCCCTCCCCAGGGTCTCCAGCTCCCTTAGGTAGTTTTGACTGAGGCTTACTAATTGGGGATGTTTCTTCAGCACCTCTCACACCTACTCCCCTGACTGCTAGCTACCTATTAAATTCATTAGTGTGGCAGAGATGGGATGCAAGTTTTCTGGCCTGAAGCAGCCTGGGCTGAAAGGCACCCAAGTGGCCTGAAACAGTTAATGCTTATCTCCCTCAAGCCCCTCACTTATTAGAGAGGAGTGATTCATCACCTGCTCGGCAAGAGAATCTGACTCATAGATGATTTGAAATGAGAGTGTAGACAGGGCAGGAATAGACTGCAGATGTGCTTTAGCCAAAAGGATCAGTTCTCACAGAGGCCTCTATCACCTTATTAGAGATGGGGTAGTTGTGAAAATAGTGTTAAGTGCTCATTAGAGGCCCTTTTAGTACACCATCTAATGCTGGCTTCTTGTGATGTCCCTTTCTAGACCATATTAGGATTCTGGGTAAGGTGGCTGGTGTCAGGCTAAGGGGAGGCAGGAGCAGGTTGGTGAGGCTCTCCTACGCCCCCTGGTGGTTAGTGCAAAGAACATTTGTGGTACGTTACTGTGAAAGGGTTCAGGTTCAGGGTAAATGGGTTTTATGGAGAGAAGCTGCCATCCTAACCCAACAACTGCTATAATTGGGGTGCATGGAGTCAGATAGTCCTTGGGAGAAGTCTCATGTTTTGACTTGTGTTTGTTTCACAATCACCACAGAATAAAAGTGTAGAAAATGCTTGTGGTGTACTAACTCTCTTTCTGTATTTAAGTTACGGAGATTAACATACACTTATAATTAAATTCTGAACTTTTTTTGGAGTCGTCATTTTGCTTCTAAGTAGAATAATGGCTACGATGTATAAGGGAATAAATCAGGATTTGTGCGCGCGCGTGTGTATGTGTGTGTGGGTGGCATTACTTAACATTTATTATTAAAAAGTCTAAAGTTTTAATGAATTCAGTGTCAGTTGAAAAGGGTTTATTTATAATGAAAAGCTATGTTTTCCTCATCTGCTGTGAGGACTGTCTGCAAACGCTGAAGTCTGTGCCAGGCCCAGGACAGTTGTATAGTGCTTTGCAATTATAAACAAGTGTATCAGCCAAAGGCTCATCAGGGCAGGCATGACAAAGGAAAAATCCAACGTTACAATGAACGTGTTTTCTCAGTAAGTCAGTGATCTGCCTGTTTATGCAGTATCAGTACACGACAGGCACTCAAGAACCAGTTAACCCAGGTGACTGGAATCGAGGCATGTGGTCCTTCCTGAACTAACAAGTGAGTAGCATTCATTAGAAATGCAGGTGACTCAGTGACAATGGTTAATTGCTCTTTCTGTCAAATAAACACCTCAGGGGCCTTGCACACCTGGGTACCAATTCTGGACCAGAAAGTTAGATGACAGGAATGGATATCAGAAGGCACTACAAAGAGAAGATGGCTGTGATGTGATGAATGGGACTTCAAGTTCCCAAGGCTGCCACCTCATGCCTAAAGGATTCCTGACCACCTAATTAGCTCAGAAATTGAGTACTACTAGTTCAGATAAAGACATCCTCCCTCTGCACTCTTTGTAGTTGTATGGAAAGGTGCCAAGTCCTGGGGGACAGTCATACATTTGTCACTTAGTGGAATGGAACTTTTTGAAAACCCAGTTGAGACCACAGTTGTCCCCTGAACAAAATGCATATAAGGCATGGTGTGGCAAACATTGCTTAGAGTTCAGAAAACACACTGCAGCTATTCCAGGCTGTTAGGCCAGTAGTTCTCAGGATGCAGTCCCTGATGCAACAGGAACATTCTGGAAACTTAAAAGTGCAAAGTGGAATCAGGTATCATCAGCATTATTTGTCTGTTAACTTGCTAGAGTGGGAAAGTGTGACTTGGATTTAGCCTGATGTCAGGGTCATGAAGTGTTGGGTTTGAATTCCAGCTGCTAGCAGCTGAGGGGAGGTGAATTGGGGATGTTTGGTTGAGTGGGATCAGTTCAGTTCTCTGAGCAAAGGCCATGAGTAGATTCCTGCCAAGAATGCTTTTTTTGGGGGGGGGGAGCTACTTTGGGGTGCCCAGCTCTACAGTGGTCAGAGCTGGATCAATTAGGCCTTCTTATCCCAGCTGGAAAACATGGCTTTTTTGCTTTGTGGGTTTATTAAGAAGCTCCTTATCTGAGGTCACTGAGTTTTTCTAACTTAGAGGCCATGGTAGAGTCTTCCCTAGCATACAAGCTACAAAAGTTGAGATCTCCTGATTTCTCTACTTTTATTTTCCTGGATCAAGAGTTTGAGATGTGTCTGCATTCCATCTGAGTTGAATATGAGCATAAACTAGAATGTCCATTTCATGTTTCCAAAAATCAGATTCATCTTTATGTAAAAGCTGTCTTATGTGTACTGTCCAAAGTTTTGAATTTGAGATGAGGATTTAGATTTGATTTTTTTTTTTTTAATTTTAATTTTCTACACATAATCGCATCTGGGTGGAATAGGACTTAATCAAAGAGAATGAATAGCCTGTTAGTCATTTCTAGCCCCATGCTGGTTAAGTCTTCTCTAAAGAACACCTACTTCCTTGCCTGGGATTGTGGCTGTCAGAGTTAGCTAGGCCCAGTGATGTTATATTTAACTTACACAAGGAGAGTGAGTTCCTTCTTAATTTTTTAATCAAAGCCTATTTTTAACGGCATTAATATTGTAAATGATTAATGTAGAACTAGACACAGAAAGACCCTGCTAGTGAATCTATCAGGGCCAGCAATGCCTGGTAGTGTTTCCCTTCCTGTCTCATGTCCTCATGTAAACTAGACTGCCTTGAACACAATCCTCTAAATTGGGAGGATTTAGAAAGGTCTGAAGACTGAGCCCTGGTGGTGGCAGGGTATCTGCATAAGTTAGTGTGCAAAATGGCATGGCTTGTGCCAGAGAAGCAGCCTGTGACTTTTGTACTTGGATTTACAGTATGGTAGAAAGATACTGCTCAGAAGGATGTATTTTTAGGGTGCCATTGATCATAAAAGGCATGTAGTCATTTTTCACTTCTGCCATTGAGGTTGTTGAGGTTTTTTATGGGCATCTTCCTGAAAAGGTGCAGCTATTCAGTGGTGGGGTGGAGCTGACATTTTGTCTTTAGGCCCATGTAACCTAGTCACTTTGTTTTTTTGAGACGGTTTCTCTGTGTAGACCAGGCTGTCCTCGAACTCACAGAGATCACCTGCTTCTGCCTCCTGAGTGCTGGGATTAATGGCATGCGCCACCACCAGGCCAATCTAGTCAAGAGACTTTAGAACCAAGGGATCAATTACTTAATTCTTTAGTTTTGTATTTAGTGATGACAGGTGGTTTTAAGAGTAGGGAATATTGATTATGGAATCACTAGTGGATGTGTACATGATGTGAAGCAGTCATATATCAGACATGAGTGGGGACTCTTAGCACTTGGTCTTTCAGTTACAAATGAACTAGACTGAGGTTAGTAGCAGCTGTAAGCTGATGACCCATAGATTCATAGATTGGTTGGGGATGCTGGGGCAGTCCCCAGGCATTTGCATACCCCTCTCGAATACACTGCATTGCTGGTCTGGCTTTGCAAAGTTGCATCCAGTAGACCAAGCAGTTCATCCGATCTTCCAGAGCGCCTTGTGCAAGGGGTTCTTCTTATGCCAGTGGCCTGGAAGCTGCTTGATGAAAGTGTGTGGGGAGGTTGCTTCTGAACTCCTCTAAATCCACTAACAGTAAGATTTCAGGGATGGCACTGTTGGATGGTAAGCAGAGCTCTTGGGCACAAGGTAGCAAGTCCTGAGTAAAGAGTGGAGACTGGTTGGGAGGACTGGGACTCTATGTTCTCCTCAGGGTTACTCCGTGGCTGCTGCAGACACCGAGGGAATAAACAAACAGAATCCTTCTTGTGGCAGGGTCAAATGCTTAAAGCACCATTTGATTTCAAATGTCTGTCAAGGTCCTAGCAGGGCCAGTATGTCTCAGGTAAAGGAAAACTGAAAGCACTGAAGTATCATTACTATATTGCTCACTTAGAATCTTTATTCTCTACGTTCTAGGTTCGGAACCTCACTTACATGGTGACCCGCAGGGAAAAGATTAAACGATCTGTGTGCAAAGTCCAGGAACAGATTTTCAGTCTTTACACTAAGCTCTTGGAGCAAGAAAGAGTTTCAGGTATGCATTAAGCCCTAGAAGGGCAAAATGTAGGGCAGGGGTTTGTAGCCTCAACGCTGCTATTGAGGGAAAACAGTTGCTCTTTCATCTGTTCTGTAGAAAGTTTAAGTAGTATAGCTGTTCATATTTAAGGAACACCTTTAAACATTACAGGGAAAGAGCTGAATTTGGCCTTAAATAGGGTTTGAGATCTATCGCATCTCCCTGCTGACCAAATAGAAGCAAGCTGTAAACCTTACTTCTCTCTCCAATTTCCTTATGTAAAGTGGGGATGCTATCTCAAGCTACCTCTTTAAGTATCAGTAAATTAAAATGAAAGTGAGAGCACATTGCAGTGCTCTTGATAGAAAACATGGGGACAGCTACCAAGGCATGCATTCTCTAGCCTTTGGATCGACCTAACATGTAAATAGATGGTAAGATTCCTTACTCACCACAGACACTCATTTCATAACACTTATGGTGGACTTCCGAAGCTATAAATGTAATTTGGAGTGTGCCGAAATTTATTTCTTCTTCTATTTACATTGTTCTGGCCAGCGAAAAAGGAAGATAAATGCTTCCTCTACCAGAGAGTAGCTGAGTTACTTGGAGACCATGTGTAATGCTGGGCAAGTGTTTCACTCTGGGATTCATTTGCTCTTAATTAATCTGGTGTAGAATAAGGACCTCTAAAGTGTGTTTTTAGCACCAGTGTTCTATGATGGCAAGCCCCAAGAAGTACGTAATGTAAGAGTTTCATGGAGGAACTCTGTCCTGGGAACTTGCTCAACACAAAGACCTGAGTCAGGGGCAGGTGGGTTTGGGGCTGGCCTTCAATGGCACCTTGGACTGCCCTTTAAAGTCAAAGCAACAGCACACTTGACACTGGTTGTGTGCTGAGTTTTGCTCATGATTTTGTGGTCTTTTCTATAGATAATTATGGAATACAAACAACATATATGTTGTTCAAAACTGCTGAAATCCAAACTCTGCCTTAGAATTAGATACATGTGACTAGAGATAACTTGGTTAGCTGAACACAGAAAAGACCAAGGGGAATTTTCAATGATATTCTTAGTAACATTAACTTAGATGTGTTCTTGCTAAGATTAAATATTTTCCAGAGAGATCAAATGTCTTTCATTATTTGGAACTTGAACTTCAGCTACAAAACTTCGAATATAAGGTTTTCAAAGTATCGCTTCATAGGTCAAAGTAGTGCAGTTTAGATCTTTTATGGTTACCCTCTGTCTCTTCATCCTTCCATTGGAAGCTGCTGTTACCTGGGGTGGTTAATGTAGTGTAAGTGTAGAGTTCTGCCAGCTGAAGCTTTTGGTACTTGAGGTGGATTCAGTGATTGATTACCCATAAAGGATGATTTTTGTGTGGCTGGAAAGGAGCCATTTTTTAATGGGTATCACAAGCAGCCTCTTGCCTCAGAGCTGAGGTTTTGTACTTGGGTGAGTGAATGAAATTTCCTTCACAAGGGTAGGATGTATTTTGGGTTATAGAACTGTAATATAGATTCATCCAGAATTCCTGCTGCTACTGAGCATGGTGGGTCATGCTTGTAATCTAAGCATTCTGGGGGCTGCGGTAGGAGAAATGCCAAAATTTCTAAGTCATTCTGGACTACATTGTGAGTTCTAGGTCAGCCCAGGCTACAGAATGAGACCGTGTTTATGGAAAACAACAAACAGAAGTACAGAAAAGAGAAACCAATCTTCCCTTCATTTTGAGTTGAGTGAAAAGTATGGTCAGTTGGAATGACTTTACTTTCTGCGGGATGGCTTTTCTTTCTCATTTCTAGACTCCGATGCTTAAGACAGTTTCAGGGGAGACCACCATGACTTTCTGTGTGTTCTTTAGAATTCATGGCTCAAACTGTTGTGATTCTGGGAACAAGTAGGGTCATTCTGCAGAAGGAGAGCATCTTCGGTGGAAGTGGTGCTTATGGGAGGCCTATCATTAGCTACTTTTGAGAGAGATGGGCTCCAAGTCCAGTAGATAGAAATTAAAATTCAGACAACACTGGATGGACTCTCTTCACCTCTCTGTTTCCTGTTGGGTATTTCAGTTAAAAAACAAAAACAAAAACAAAAAACGTATCTCATGTGTGCTATCAATTGTTTTTTGAGAAAGCAGGCATTTCCAAGCTAAGAGCTTGTAAAAAGGACTTCAGCTGTGTTGCTTGTGCCTACATCTGATGGACAGTAAGGTCTTGTGAGGGCTCCTGTGACTCACTGGAGCCAATCCTTATTCTTCTGGTAGTTCATATCTTAACAGGATATGTGAGATTTGCTTTTTTGTAGCTGGTCTTGATACGCTTGCAAAAACATGGTCCTTATGAATTCACCAGCAGTTTTCAGACCAAGGTTAATGAGTATGAGGGTATGAGATAAATTTGATAGGTCATGACTAACATATAAAACTAGTGTGAAGTAGATTGCCAAGTGTCAGGCTGGAGAGATGGCTCAGTGGTTAAGAGTACTTGGCTGCTCTAGCATTCCAGAGGATCTGGATTTGATTCCCAAGACCTACATGACAATCCCCAACTGTCTATTATAATAAACTCTAGTTCTAGAGGATCTGACACCCCTTCTGGCTTTCATAGGCACTGTACCCATGTAGTAAACAGACATACATTCAGGCAAAACACCCATACACATAAAATAAAAATAAGCAAAAATAATTTAAAAAATAGGAAGTGTCAGTTTCATGTCAGTTTCTATCAAGAGATGAGAATTGATATTATTTCATAAGATTTTACTAGGTTAAGCTAGGAAACTTAAGTTTTGTGATTTGCATAAAAGCCTAACTAATCTTTAACTTGGATGGCAAGTTGAACCCAAACAGATTTTGCATATAATGAACTTTTTTCATATTACATGTCCAGAATTATGTGTACACCTACCTTTTATTCAGTTTATACATTTCTCAGTATGTATTTGTCTTCAATGGCCCTTTGGAGAAAGAAACATGAAGGCTCTAGTTAGTCTCAGAAAGGAAAGTGATGGATGGTGACTGGTAGGTGGTATAACTGCTGCTATGTAGCCAGGTGGAGGAAGTGGCAGCCATTGGAAAGATTCTGAATGGATTCCCCTTGGAAAATCAGATCTTATTTGAATTTTGTTTAGTTAATTTTGATAGTTCAGGAAAATTTGTATTTTAGTGGTTTTGGAAAAAAATGTAGTATACTGACTACTTAGATTGAAAGTAGATTCTTGAATCAGGTCATGTCTTTAAAAACACTTTTTTTTTTTTACAAAATTCTGGTGACGCTTGGGTGGGAAGTTTGTGTAATGATGCTTCAGGTTTAGAACTTTATTCTTTTGGATTTGCTTATATAATTTTTCCCTTGTGGTTTTCTGTTTGTAGGTGTGCCTTCTTCCTGCTCCTCCTCACTGGAGAACATGCTTTTGTTCAATAGTCCTTCTGTGGGCCCCAATGCTCCCAAGATAGAGGACTTGAAGTGGCATTCTGCATTCTTCAGGAAACAAATGGGTAGTACTTCCTTGGTTCATTCGCTGAAAAAGTCCCATAAGCGAGATCCATTGCAGAATAGTCCTGGGAGTGAGGGCAAGACCCTGTTAAAGCAGCCAGATCTGTGTGGTAGAAGGGAGGGGGTCCCAGAAAGCTATCTGAGCTTTGAAAAGACTTTTGCAGAAGCACGTCTCATATCATCAGCACAACAGAAAAATGGTGTGGTGACACCAGACCATGGGAAAAGAAGAGACAATCGTTTTCATTGTGATCTCATTAAAGGAGACTTAAAGGACAAATCTTTTAAACAGAGTCACAAGCCTCTCAGGTCCACAGACACATCCCAGAGGCATCTGGACAACACAAGAGCTGCCACCTCCCCTGGAATAGGGCAGTCAGCACCAGGCACGAGGAAGGAGATTGTGCCCAAGTGCAATGGCTCCCTAGTCAAAGTGCCTACAACACCTGCCAGCCCAGTGAAAAGCTGGGGAGGATTCCGGATTCCAAAGAAGGGGGAACGGCAGCAGCAAGGAGAAGCCCATGAGGGGGCCTGCCACCAGCACTCAGACTGTCCCCACCTGGGTTTAGGCCGAGTTCCAGGCAAAGAAAGGGCAAAGAACAGGTTAAGAACCAACAGTGAGAATGATGGGTATGTCCCTGATGTGGAAATGAGTGACTCGGAGAGTGAGGCATCAGAGAAGAAATGTATTCATGCCAGCAGCACCATCAGCAGGAGGACAGACATCATCAGGAGAAGCATCTTGGCCTCTTGATGAAGCAGACGGTGTGGAAGCATGTGGCTTGTTGCTGGCCATGCTGAGGAGAGCTCTGACACAGGGGCAAGCAAAAACCCATTATTTCTGAGCTACACATATTTCCTTGCAATTCAGATTGAATTTTTTTCCAGAGTCATTTATAAATTATTTGTTGTGAGAAGTTTGTGTTATTTGCAACTTGTTGAGGAAACAGTAGGTTGTAACCACAAGACACTAAGATTAGAACCGGATGAACTAAACACTAAAAATGAGGTAACTCTAGAGAGGGCCAGGCTTGAAAGGCACCATGCATTACTGCCCTCTACGTTTTTTTCCAAAGCACAAACTCTTGGATACTCTGAGTACAGAATCAGATAGAATTCTGTGTTATGAATAAATCCTATTTATAGAAGCCTTCACATACTATTTATAGCCCACAAAGCTTATTTTCTAGGAATGGTAAATGCTGACAGCATTTTGGCTCCCAGGCTGTTGGTGTGAGTAGCTGGGACTCGGAAGCTTCAGCAACACTGGGATCTTGCACACGTGGCATCCAGGGGAAGAGTTTACACAACAGGCATTGGTGGAAGGCTGGAGGGACAGAGCAGAGCTGCTCAAGTGAAACTTTGGGCCTGTGTAGCAGGTCCTGCGGCCCCGAGTGGGCTGTGGACATATGGTGGGTGGAGAGGATGAACCTGGTTGAGAAAGTTCTGTGAGAAAGGGCAGCTGAGGCCCAAGTGTTACTAGTCCTCTCGACCTTCCTCTTTCCTAACTGCTGGTACTTGGACCCAATTGGGATTTCCCTGGCTACTGCCAGTACTTGACCATCTGGCTTCCAATAACACAATGACTATTCAAGTTCAAGTGATGAACTTCAGACTCTGGTGACTCACTTCTCAGAGTCGACCACTAGTGCGTATTTGGGGAATCCAGGCTTCCACCATGAACGGATTCCTTAAGCAAAAAGGAGGAAAAAAAAAAAAGGTAAAACAGGTTATATTTTAAAACAATAGAAAGGCAATATGTTGCGTCAAGCTCTTATATTGACCAAGGCTATACAGGAAAGAAGTCAGTGTACCCTTGAATAGGTTTTTTTGGAGTTGGAGTTCTAAACACTGATTTGTAACTTGGACTTTCGAATTGCAAATGGCAATAACTAGTAAATTATCAGCAATAATTTACCATTAAATTTGAGTACATTGTTCTGTTTTTGCACTCATGTAGTGCGTATGTATTCAGACAAGTGGATAGTGTTCAAGTCCTGTTATTTTCTTTGGCATTCAGTGTAGTTGTGAATCAAATTTAAGAGAAGAAAATAGCAATGAGATTTAGATTTAAGGGTATTTCGAATAAGCCCAGTTTCCCCTAAATTACCCTTAGTTTGTTAATATCAATGTTTGGATTCCCATTCATTTATACATCTGTTTCCATGTGGCAGGGACATTCTGATATTTAGTGAGCAATGCTTTGAGTTTGTAGAAGCTTTCAAGTCTTCCAGATGATCATCAACAACAGAAAAGGCTTTTTGAATTCCATCTTGCTATGCAAGTTTTATTAGATGATCAAATGACAGATCTGATGCATCCCATTGTATGTATGACATTTTCAAACCAAGTCTTAACTTCTCAAGTACATTGTAGTAGCTAATTCAGGGGTGGGGAAAGGATGACCCAGGTTCTAGATTGACTATTTTTGAGCTGTGGAGCTCCTTTGAGACTGCTGCCCAGATCAGCTTGTTGCTACTGGTATTAGAAGGTCCTTAGGAGTCCAAGTTGTACTTTAGCTTGTAGCTTAATTTAAAAATGAGATGTTTTTCATATGAACAAAACCCTTTTGCTGGATACAGGAAAAGGTTGGACTCTATCTAGTTATCTTTTGATTGCAACAACAGCACTGGGTGAGAATAGAATTTATAGAGGAATAATTTGTGAAGCCATAGAAAGAAAACCTAAATTAATCTAGCGAGTATATAGCCTCTCACCAGTTTAAGAGGCACCAGATCCATTTGCACTATTAGGAATGCTAGTTTTGTGCAAAAATAATGCCTTACCTGTTTTCCCCCCACATTTAGGTTGAAAAGCTTTCAAATGTTCCAAGTTATGCTGAACCAAAAAATAAAACAAAATAAAAAAATAAAAAAAATTTCCCCCACAAAAACAAAACAAAAAATAAAAGCCCACACTTTTTATTACTGCTTTGAAATGCAAATGGCATAGAGCACGGTTTCTGACAGTGTAATGATAGCTTTGTAAGTTAGTTTCATGTCATGCTGGGAACTCTGTATGAGGCGGCCATACAGCGACAGCCCACCTACCCACTTGCATTCTATTAGTATGGAGCTTTTTTGTTTGTTTGTTCTTTTGAATCTTCCTTGTGCATCCTGACCAAGAAATAGCTTTGATTATGATCAATGTATTATGTCAAAATGTAGGCTAGTTAAACTTTTGTAAAGTTGCCTGGAATGTCATTTGTTAGGTTATAAACACAAAATTTAAATGAAGGGTTTTATGTGTTGTGTACAAATCTTAATTATTTTAAAATGGACAAACTTGTCATTACATTTGTAACCTTGTACAGAGGATTTTTCACTATGTGCCTAGCTTGGTGTCCATTCAGCTAAAATTGAAAAAAAAAAAAAGGTGCATGAAGAGTTAAAATCAGAAGTTAAACAAAGTATATGTAGAGATGACTATTTTATATTACATGGCCCAATCCTGTATTTATTTCTACCCCCTTTTTGAAAGTATTTATAAAACTAGTTGAAGACAGCTGTATTTTTTTGTTGAACTATTTAGTAGAATTTGTGCCTTTTTGTCTGTATGTGAATAAATGCTGTACATTTTGCAATACATTTTTAAGTGTTTGTTCTGTTAATCTGCTTTTGGTTAAGGGCCCTTACAGTGGGTTTGTTGACTCACTGTTAAATGGACAATGAGAACTGTAGGGACACACCTACCTGGAGGACACAGAATCACTGGGCTGGTTTCTAGACACTGCCACTAATAGTTGCCCTGTGTGTTGTCCGTTCCCTCCACCCCTCCACGCACCACCTTGAGCTCTTTCCAGGATAGAATTGGGATCTGAAACAACACAGACTTTAGGGTTTAAAGGCCGAGCTGTGGTTTACTATTCACATAACTATGGTCAAGTCTTCAAGCCTCACGAGCCTCAGTTTTCTCAGAGGTGTTATGCCTCCTACTTCAACCTCCCAGGCAAGGTGGTAGATGCCTGTAATCCTGTAACTTGGGAGGTTGAAGAAGAATCACTAGGTATTGTCTCAAAAATCTTCAAAAACAACACCCCTAAAAGACATATTTGGGTGTACCTCTGTGAGAGAACACTTGTCCAGTGTGTGCAAGACCATGTTTCTGTCTCTAGTGCTGCAAAGACAAACATTTTGGTGTCTTACTGGGGTTGCAATATTTCGAGCATTTCAAAGATCTTCTGCAAAGCACATCCTAGGCATAGAACCGTGGTAAGCCATAGTTTTTCATCATTAGGATGCTCCAGGAATCTCTATGACTTGGTAAGCCTGTCCAGGCTGTTATTCCTTAAGATTGTATTTGTGAAGTAGGAAGTGCTTAACAGTTTTTCAGAGTAGTTTCATTAAATCCCTTTGAGCACAGAACACTGGAACAGGTCGTGAAATAAGAGGAACTGACCTACATTTCCCAAAAAAGGATGTCTAAGATCACAGCATTGGGACTTGGCAAAACTGGGCCTCCCTCCAATTTTTAGTTTTGAATATTTGCTATGGGAACAGTCTTATACAATCTGTCCAGTCAAATGCACCCTGATGTTGGGAGCAGCAAGCCTGTGGGATGTACACATCCCCATGTAGATTATGATTAGAAGCAGTGATAGCATGCCATTACTGCTCTACTTTGTTCAAAATTTATAATTTTGAACAGGCCTTTCTAACATGAAGTAACAATACTTGGCTAGACCTTTGTTTATTTCTCCTTGTCCTCCTTAGTGACTATTTACTTCCATGTTGTTTGCTCTCATAAGACTCCAGAGAGAAATAACTGTGATTCTTCCTATAAGGTCTTCAAGTTGAATAATCACAATAGCTCCTTAGGGAAATTAAGTCCCCAAGAGCCAAAAGAAGTGCCCGGTGTTGGCAATTCTGTAATCTGTGACGGGAAATGTGGCACCAGGGATTTGAGTTCATGTTTCCACCCAAATCAAGGAGAAATGGTTCTGCCTTTGAAACATTAGCCATCTGCACCACACTGCCGTTAATTGCAACACTGAAATCTTTCCTCCAGTTTCTCTTTAATGCTCAGAACTGCCTTAGATATTCAGCCTCGGCTATGCCAGTTTGGAGAGCTGTCTCTGAGAGATTAAAAGCCAATCCAATTTGTCCTGTCCACTCCTTGGTTTCTGCTGTTCTTCATGCAGCCGAATTCTTTTTCTGAATGTACTGCTTTCTCAAGGGGAAGTAGTTCTCTGATTATACAGATGCTTCAGGTTTGGGTTATCAGTTTTTCTCTCTTGTTTTAGGCAGCAACACCCTGGGAATACATTGTGAATGGTTGCTTCAATGGCCCATTGTTCATCAAGGTCTCTAACACCCCAACAATTTCCGTTTCTTGTGGTTCCATCACCTCTTCAGGGTTCTTCATTTCTTGCTAGATTGTTGTAGCAGCCTAGTCTTGTTTCCTTGATTCACGCTGTGCTGAAATGAACTGCTTCCCCTAATTAGCTGTAACCTTGCCAATGCGATCTCCACAGTAACAACTACCAAATGGCAGATTCTGTCATTCTGTACAGCTTTCAGAGGAGCCTCCAAACTTGGTAATTAGACTGGGCTTATCAAGTGGCAAGCACTGGTCTGTATTACATATACTGATTTGTTGAGTCTTTGGGCAGGCACTGTTCTCTTTTTGCCAATGAGGAAACTGAGGCTCACCATCTGTGGGGAGGTCTGGAAACTATTTCCTGCTAATCTGAGACAAAGTCTCCAGGCTCTGCTGCTCTCAATATGAAAGTAGTTCACATAAAACAATTCACATGCTCTTGAGGACATATAGGCCTATATATGTGAACTTTACTTCATCAAATCATATATATTAAAATCAACAGTTTGGGCTTTATATATTACCTTATGAGACTATGAGCATGAAATGACAGAAGTCCAGCCTGTTAAGGACTATGTTCTGCCTTTTGCCAGGAAGAATGGAATTACTTTAGCGATACACCTTCATGTAACACACATACTTACGGCACAACAAATACACATATGAATAGAACAGTATTAGCAATGCAATTAGGAATGCAAAGGATAATTCTCTATAGCCCAACAATGTTTGGAAGATAAAATTATTTGAAATTAGTTTCTGGTATGAGGATTGTTCTGACACTTTAAACTGAGGTAATGCAATAATCTCCAAATAATTTTTTTTTGTGATATTAGGCGTAACAAGCCTAGCCATTTCTATAAATGGATGAGCAGTACTGGTGGGTATGGTGGTGAATGTAATCCCAGCACTAAGGAACTGAAGTTGAAAGACTGAGTTTGGGGCAGCCTCAAATAAACAAACAAAACAAGTAATGCCAAGTCAAGCAGCAAAGCAAAGCAAAATGAATGGCATGTTGTTCTACTGCACTGCCAGTCTGTTCTGACAGTCTCCATGGCTAGGCTGGTATATGATTGAGCTTTCTTAGTATATCTACCAACTGTGGGTCACTGGCTATTTTACCTACTTATCTGGCTGCTGGTTACAATTTCAGAATTATTTCCAATGTAAAACAATGTTTATCATGAAGCACATCTTTTCCTCGTTGTTTCCCCATACACCATCCTCAAAGGCAGACTTTCTTCTTTTCCTTTCCTAGCCCAGACAAGTGTCAGTGGGCCTCTCAGCATGGCCTGTAGAATACGGTTAGCATGGAGAAGGTATGGTACCTGTACCTAGGTGAGAGATGAAATACAGACTTTGGACCTACACCCAATACTCTTTCTTTCACTTTTGCCCTTTCCTTAGTTAATATCTAATTTAAATTTAATGGATGTGTTTATTGTAGAATATTAATTTAAGATATGTTACATTTGTTTATGCTGTAGAACATTTGTTTAATGATGCAAAGATGTATTGCATTCTTTTATGTTGCATGTGTTTAACTCCGTGAAGCTGTGTTCCTTTGCCTGTCTAAAACACCTTATTAGTCTAATAAAGAGCTGAATGGCCAATAGCAAGGCAGAAGAGAGAAACAGGCAGGGCTGTTGGGCAGAGAGAATATAGAAGAAGCAGCATGAGAAGAGGAGGAACAAGAAAAAGGAGGAGAGGAGGATGCCAGGGGCTAGCCACCCAGCCAGCCATGAAGTAAGAAGGGAAGAAAGACATAGAATAAAGAAAGGTTAAAAAGCCCAGAGACAAAACAAAGAAGAGAAATGGGTTAATTTACATAAGAAAACTGGCTAGAATTAAGCCAAGCTAAGGCTAGGTATTTATAAGTAAGAATAAGTCTCTGTGTATTTATTTGAGAGCTGGGGGGGGGGGCAAGCTCCCAAAGAGTAAACAAACAAACAAAACTACACATGATGGCTAGTTTTTATGTCAACTGGACACAAGTTTACAGTCATCTGAGAGTAGGGAACCTTAATAAGACAATGCCTCTGTAAGATTGGGCTGTAGGCAGGCAAGCCTGTAGGGCACTTTTTAAATTAGTGATTAATGTGGGAGAGTCTAACCCACTGTGGGTGGTGCCACCTTAGGCTGGTGGTCCTGGGTGCTATAAGAAAGTAGGCTGAGCCATGAGGAGCAAGCCATTAAGCAACACCCCTCCATAGTCTCTGCATCAGCTCCTGCCTCCAGAATCCTATCCTGACTGCTTTTGATGACGTTATATGGAAATGTGAGTGAAATAAACTATTTCCTCCCTAAGCTGCTTTTGGTCATGGTGTTTCATCACAGCAGTAGTAATCTTAATGGTATTTCACCTGTCTTGTTCTCATTTGCCCTTTGTTCTTGGTAAGTTGTTCCAAAATACAGCTCCAGAAACAGGAGGTAGGAGCTGGAGGTCTTCCTGCCTCAGCCACAGTGCAGAGACTGTTTTAGATGCTCCCCTGCATCTCTTTGTTCTGTCCCTTTCCTCTAGCTGGAGCTGTCGTAGCGTCCTCCTTCACGGAGTATTTTCTCTCTTCTCTCTGGAGCTCCAGTACTCCAGTCATGCCCTGCTCACTCCCTTGCCATTCCTACCTAGAGGAATCAGGTATTTTAGTACATACTCTACTATTCTTGGTTCCTCTACGCCCTCTCCAGTTATTGGAGTTCAAGCAGTGAGGGTTTTTATTGGCTATGCTGTATTTTCATCTCTTGGTGTGACAGTTCTGCAATTAGCATGCTGCTCTTGGAGAACAGCTGGTAATCAAGCCTAGTACCCTGAGCATAGATGAAGGTTTAGTTACTGAATTATATCCCAGTCAGCAGAACAACAACTGAGTCTGATTGGAACATCACAGATATACCAATCAAAGAATATGGGTGACTTGAAACAACAAACAAACATCCAACCGATGAGAGCCCAAATGCCAAGGCAGAAACATAAGAACAAACATGAATAACCAGGGAAACAAGATTTCTCTGCAAATTACTAATTCCACAGTAATGTATTCCAATGAGATTGAGTTAGATGAAATCTCAAACAGAGAATTCAAAAGAATCTCCTTCAAAAATGTCCAATAAAACCAAAGATGACACAAAATAAACTTCTGAATAAATTAAAAGAGAACAAAAGCATTTGAATGAAATAAGTCAATACAGGATACAAAAGAGGAATTTAGTAAAGAAGTACAAATATTGAAAAAAATCAAATTTAAATTTTAGAA
The DNA here is from genome assembly GCF_903995425.1 of Onychomys torridus. Classification (NCBI taxonomy): domain Eukaryota; kingdom Metazoa; phylum Chordata; class Mammalia; order Rodentia; family Cricetidae; genus Onychomys; species Onychomys torridus. The sequence goes on from NC_050448.1 coordinate 22,083,402, forward strand.
ACAAAAACCTCAATGTAAATAAAAACTCAGAGGGAAGTTTCAACAATAGAGTGGTTAAGTGGAAGCCAGACACTTTGAGGGCTTTAAAAGAAGGTATTAATACATTCAGAGAATGAAAGATGAAGTAGTCAAAAATATGAAGACAGTGGATAGCATAAAAAAACCAACAAATCAAGGGTATAAGTGAGTGTGGGAGTTTAAAGAAGTTATGTCTCCCACAGGCTCATGTATTTAACACTTACTGCCCAGCTGATGGCACTGTTTGGGGGAGGTTATGAACCTTTAGGAGGTACAGCCTTATTGGAGGAAGACTATCACTGGGGACAGGCTTTGGGGGTTCATAGCCTTGTTTCACTTTCTATTTACACTCCCTAGTTCTTGTGTGCAGATAAAGATGTGACCAGCTAGGTGCTGTACCATGCCAAGCAGTTCCCACCATTATGCACTCTAGCCCTCTGGAACGGTGAGCCAAAGTAACCTTTCTTCTTAAGTTGCCTTGGCCATGGTATTACATCACAGCAACAGAAAAATAAACTAATGATGAGCTGGTACCAGGGAAGTGGAGTTTTTGCTCTAAAGAACCAGACTGGTGTTTTTTTGAGGAATGTAATGGACTTTGGACTAGAGACCTATATTTTTGATGAAGAACACAGACCTGTGACCTAAAAATAGTGGTATGTCATGTAGTCTCAGAGAGCACCCAGATGTGAGTCCTATCCCAGGTACCAAGAACATTTATAAAGACTACCATTGAATCAATGCCAGCACAGACACTATAAACTGAAAGTTGCCATGCTGCAGAATGTAAGGGAGTCTGGTTCTATACCCAGCTGTGGCATTTGCCTGTGATATGACTCTGGCAAATATTTAATCTTTGCCATACTTCCCATTATTGGGAAGGAAGTCATCTCTACCAAGCAGCAGTGTTGGATTATATGTGATAATAAATGCAAATGCCTACTACTCCATAGATTATCAATAAATATATACCAGTAATATGTATCAGCACATTTATCACAGATCTGGGACAATTCTCCAATGAATTATTTTAGGTATAAATAGAACTTCTCTATTATTTTTTACCCTCTGTATTAGTTTACATAAGAGGAGATGCTAGTCTCTTCCTATTTTCACAGATCTAAGTGCTAACATTTTTCATTACACATCATATTACATTCTTCTGGCACTTTTTCGTTTCAAGAAAGGACTCGGTTACTATCAAGTGAAAATATTGAATGGAAATTTCCTTAATGTCTTCTCAAAAGAATTAAATGGTTTCAATAAACACTAAAGGAATGAATCATGATTACTAGGATGCTACAGGGAGTTACTAAGAAGACTAGCAATTTTGTTGATCAGGATTATTAGATTAGACATGGGAAACATGACTAGTGTGGCATAAATGGACATTTGCAAGGCAAAGGATGGTTCTTTCTTGGTGTTCTAAGGATAAGGTTCAAGCAGCAACAAAGACTGGATTGGAAAAACATATTGAGTAACCATACCTGATGGGCTGTGCTTTGCTATCAAGTAAGGTAACAGTGACTGAAGAGACAATGGGGGTCAGTGTGCATACTAGAGTGTCTGTAGGAATGTGGAGTATGTGAGGGATTTTTGCTTTTAGCAGTACTGGAGATTGAAACCAGGTTCTCATGCACACAGGCAAGTGCTCTTCTACTGAGCTATACCCACAGCCCACTGCAAAGTTTTATGGTAAATTCTTGGGCTAGAAGGTGATAGTACTGTAAAAAATTACTTTCAAGGGCTGGAGAGATGGCTCAGAGGTTAAGAACAATGGCTTTTCTTCCAGAGGTCCTGAGTTCAATTCCCAGCATCCACATGGTGGCTCAAAACCATCTGTAATGAGATCTGGCTCCCTCTTCTGGTCTGCAGGGACACATGCAAACAGAACACTGTATACATAATAAATAAATAAAATCTTAAAAAAAAATTACTTACAAGATGTCTTTCTTTTCCTACATTTGTACATAGTTATTTTTCTTCTTCATATATGATAGTTTTATTAGCACAAATGCTATACACATGATAGTGTTAACATTACCACAAATGCTATACAAATGATAGTATTAATAATACCACAAATGCTTATGTTGTAATGATCACTTAAGAGAAAGCAGTCAGTACCTTTTTGCCTATAAAACCATATATATATTCACACAGTTAGGGGAACTAAACATGTTTTAGTTTTATGTGTGGGTGTTTTGCCTGCATGTATGTGTATGCACTCACTGTATGGATGTGGTGCCCATGAAATCAGAAGAGGTATCAGATCCTCTGAAACTGGAGTTACAGATGGTTGGTGGCTGCCACATAGGTACTAGGAACCAAACTTGGGTCCCCTGGAGGAGCAGCCAGTGCTGCCCTTAACTGTGGAACCATCTCCTTAACCCCCAAATAAAATTATTTTTGAGAAAAAAAGTTTACTACAAATTTATTATTTTACTTCCCCAAATACCATTTTCTTTGTTATTTTTATTTAATTTTTTGTTTTGAGACAGGGCTCACTTTATAGTTTAGGCTGACTCACAATTCATGATATAACCAGGTTGGTTTTGCATACAAAGTCATACTTCTGCCTCAATATTCTGAGTGCTGGAATTACAGATGTGGGCCACAGTGCCCAAGCTAGATTTATTGCTTTGCTTGTTTGCTTTGAATTTAACTTTTTTTTTTTGAGGATTTTTCTACATGAATACTGTGTTTATAGTATTTAAATCTGTTATTTTTAAAAAAGGATTTATTTTATTTTTAATTATGTGTGTGTCCTTGTATTGTTGTGTGCACATGAAGTACTCACAGAGGCTAGACAAAGGAGTTGGAATTAAGGAGCTGTGAGCTGCCCTCTGTGGGTTCTAGGAACTGAACTTGGGTCCTGAGAAGAGTTGTGCCATCTCTCCAACCTCAAAATTTGCTATTTTGAAAAAAATGCTCAAATGTGCTATGGTCAAAGAAGAGATTTATTATAATATTAAATTAATTTTCATGATGATTGCTTGAGAGTTGCTCTAACAAGACAGTGCAGTGAGGGAACCATAGCTGTTGAATAAATGAATGGCTGAATTGCTGCTAATTTTCTCCTGAGTGGGGGACTTGGAGTTCTCACCAGAGGAGAATTAGGAGCTACTGACTGCCCCAATTTGCATATTTGTACACAAAGGGAAGAAGCAGTAATCACATCTCCTTTCATTCTCAGGCTGACATAATGAAAGATGCATGAATAAATAAAATGAACTAGCTATGTTGGCTTCAATTTTAGATTTAGGTAATTTCTTTTCCTTTCCTATTCATTTTCCCTGTCTCCTAAAACACAGTTCACAGAAATGATAACTGTCTTTGTAAATGAAGTTAAGATTGACCAATACATGAAATGTTAAAATTCTACTGCATTTTCGCATTAGAAATTATTAACGATTTTTGGAGGCCCGAGAGACATACTCTATAGCTTGTGCTCCTCTTGGAAAATACTTATATATTCAGGGAGAGAGCTAACTGGAGGGTTGTTGTTAGATGCTAAGAGTAGTTCTCAGTTCAGCTAACGAATAAGCCATTCTGCACGACCCTGTCTGTTCTTAAAACTTAAGTTTATGGACAGTTACTCTACGCTCTTAACATTCCAGGAAACTCAGCAGGGTGTTAAGGATATAGTGGTGAATGAAAATAGATATTATCTTGTCAGGACCTTCCAAAAGTAAAATAATAATAATAATAATAATAATAATAATAATAATAATAATAAATAAAATAAAGACCAGTTAATTACAATTACTGACAAGTACAATGAGAGGAAAAAAGGAAATGATATTTGAAATCTGAAGGTTTCATATAAATGCAAAAGCATATGCAGGCTTTGATGATTGGAGGAAGAATGATGTACCAACAGAATTAAAGAAGGCCACCAAATTTAGAGCACAAGAAAGAGGAAAATGGTGTGGGAAGATGCTGAAGCTGCTAGCCATATCATGGAAGACTCTGAGGCAAACTCCTACATTCTCAGGACTTCAATTTGCAGTTCCTTGACAAAGATTCCTGTGATTATGCCAGTTTGTAAGCACCATCCCTAAACTTTTGGGGGTGAACACATACACAGGGGTATTTTCACATTGCTCCAACTTATTTGGAAAACTGTTAAAGCCTTCTAACTGGTTATTCAGATGTAAACTCGTCTGCTGTACGAGTGTGCAGGAAGCTCAAAGCAGAAAAAGAGAGGAAGTATACAGATCTGTTCAGTGTTGCAGGACACAACAACTCAAAGCTATGCAGACTTAGAATTTAAGATCTCCATCTGATTAGTAAACTCTGAAGAAAAAGAAAGGATAAAAACACCTCCTAAATGCTTAAATATTGTCAAGTTCTATAAATACTTAAAACTAGAGTTTAAAATGAGTAATTACAATTATGCATTCAAATACATGACAACATCATTTTATAAAATACATAATTTATTACACTTATGAGTTCATAGTAAAATAGAAAATCTTAAGAACTATAAAAATGACTTAGCAATAACAAAGAGATATTAAATCTCCAAATCTTAGAACCTGAAATACCACATTCTAGAGTTTTTAATTTAACTTCTTTTGAAAATATTATGTTCTCCCAAGGTTAAAAAGGGAATTAAGAATAGACACATTGATGAAGGCAGTGTGTTCTTCTCAGCTGGCTTTATTCTCCACTGAACCTCAAATATAGGATTATATATATATTTTTTACTTACAGGAAGCTGCCACTGTTCTGCTTTCCAATAACCCTCAAAACAGAATGGAAAATGCTTATGCAAAATGACACAAGCTTTCACCATTCTCCGCAGGCTTCTCCATGTCAATACACTTTGGTACCACAGCTTTCCCAACTCTACAGCTCTGTCAGTGAACTATGAATATGTTTAAATATTTTCCAGATTCATCATGGAGGCTGCTTTTCTTCTCTGCACTGTAATCACACTGAGCTGCAAACAAAATAAACAACCAGTAAGTAGTTTCTCTGTGGAGAGTGTAAGACTAAAACAAAGCATAGTGTGCTATATCACAACCCCCAGTTATTAGAAGGTCTTTTTTGTGTGATCATTCTATTTTACTATTGAAGTGTCTGAATCACATTAGAGAAATGCATGCCAAATATGACAGTCCATAGCTCAGAGTGAATCCCTATATCCCACAGATGGTGAAAAAACATTCTGATAAACTGAATCCACCAGGTTGAATTGAATCCCCAGGGGAGTCTTGGCCCTGGAGGAGATGGGAATGGAGGGGAAGGGCTGGGGGGGAGGTGGAGGCGGGGGCCGGAGGGAGGAGGACAGGGGAACCCATGGCTGATGTGTAAAATTAAAACATAAATATAATAAATAAAAAAAGGAGAAAAAAAAGTTAATCAGCAACGTGTCTTAAACACAAATGTAGTCTAGGCAAATATAAAGCAGAGCTGGTAATCAGATCATTACAGATTTTAAGTAAGACAAGTCTAAGGGGAAAGTTTGAGTATTAACTGAGGTTAATTAATTATATGTACATATGATTAAAAAAAACTAACAATACAACACAATACATAGCATAAAGCAGGTGTCCTTCCCCAAACCATCCTTCACTCTAGTTATCTCTTTAAACACAACCTCTACCTTCAGTTTATTTATTTTTTGAAGTAGAGTCTGACTATGTAGCCCAGACTAGTCTTGAACTTTGTGACCCTCTAGCATCAGCTTTCTGAGTCCCAAAACTATAGGCAAAAGCTACCATCTCCACCTACTTGCAGCTTTGAAGTCTATTTCTTTATATGTTTTCTAAATGAACACACACACCCCATGGTAGCCAGAAAGTCTGAATCTACTTCCCTTTCCTGCTCAAATGATCTGCCTCAGAAATAATGGCAAATAGACTGACTTTACTTTTTTTAATATCTGCAAACTTTCCCCTATCTGAACACAATTTCATTGGTTGTTTACTGTTGAGTATTTGTATGATTTTAAAATTAGAGGGAAAGTCAGGTGTGGTGGCACATGCCTTTAATCCCAACATTTAGGATTCACAGACAGGTTAGACAGAGCTTTGTGAGTTCGAGGTCAGCCTGGTCAACATAGTGAGTTCCAAGGCAGTCAGAGTTGCACAGAGAGACCTTGTCTCAAAACTAAAACAAAACCCAACAACAAGAATAAGAACAAGACATAGCTACTAGATGGCAGCATGCCATGCCATCAGTAGCTAAGAAGAATCTTCTGATGGTAACAGTACATTTATACCCAACATTAGTTAATAGTGTGTTTGACTTGATTTGCTCTCTCGTCATCATTCCTTCCACCCACCCATCATCCATCCCTCCCTCTTTCCCTCCTCCCATGCACCCACCCACCCACCCACCCACCCACCCATCCATCCATCCCTCCTTCCCTCCCTCCTTCCCTCTACCCATGCATCCATGCATCCATGCATGCGTGCATCCATCCATCTATCTTAATTGTCTAAATGCTCACTGAACTGGTCTCTACTCATTCTTAAAAGGAGGAATTATTGCTTCTAATTTAGAAGAAATAGCTCATTTTCTTTATATGATGTGTGTACATTATGAGAAATTACTCTTTACTTACTCTAGAATTTCACTGATATACTACATTTTCCAAATTATTTCCCAATGGCTAAGTTTTTATATTGTATTTTCTCTTTATTTGGTTATATACAAATGTACATTATTAAATAAAGGTAATTTGTACCTGAAATATTGTTTCTACTTAAAAACCTAAAATAAAAGTACAGTTTGAAACATCAGAAAGATCCGATCTTCCTACTGGACACTGTTACCAAATACTTAAAATCTGGCTAGTACGGCCTCAAATTTTTATTTCCTTTAATTTCAGTTAAAAAAGTTATCTTTGGTTACCAGCTACTTTACTAGAGATGGTAGTTCTAGATATAGGTGTAGATAGAGGATACTGATGTTTATTTTATATATAAACTTTACTTTTTCAACTGCAAGTCCTAAAGAGATTAATTTTATGGAGGTTAATTAAATAAAGATTGAACTATCAGTTCTCTGGGAACTTCTAAAAACTCTTGTTTTTCATCTGTGAAAGCTGTTTATCATCTCTGGAAAATGAGGATATTCCCTACCTGCTGGGATGCTGAAGCAGCTCTCTCTTCTGCCTGACTCAGACGTCTTTGAAGTCTGTTGGCTTTTTCTTGATGTTCCAGAATTAACTTTTCATTCTTTTAAGGGGAAATATAAAACAAATTCAAATCCAAATGCGATATGGGCATGTTCTATGGAATATCCAGTGAAAATTTTGGACATAATTTTTATCACTTGTAAAACAAAGATAACATCATCTCCATATTTACATTTTCCAAGTTATGAGCACTGTATTACACAGTTGATTTTATTTCTTCCTAAGTCAGTGGTTCTCAACCTGTGGGTCAAGACTCCTTGGAGGGTTAGATGACTCTTTCACAGGGGTCGCATATCAGATATCCTGTATATCATATATTTAAAGTATGATTCATAACAGTAGCAAAATTATAGTTATGAAGTAGTGATAAAATAATTCTATGGCTGGAGGTCACTACAAGATGAAGAACTATATTGAAGGGTTGTAGCATTAGGAAGGTTGAGGACCACTGTCCTAAGTTTCCTTCCCTCATATCATCCAAGACCTGATTTGACAAACCTAAAAGCAAACTGAATTCATAAATGAAAACAAGACATGCTTGATCATTGCTTAGGACCACAGAAGCCAAGCACTGGGCCTTATAACCACAGCCTCACACGGGGTGACCTTTTGTGTGCTCCCCAAGACATCTGCGTCCTGCAGAAGCTATTAGGGTTATTAGACTTCGTTATGCATTGAATTCTATTCCCCCAAAGGTGTTCCAGTTCTAATCCCTTGTGAATGTGACTTTACTTGCAAATAATCTTTGCAGATGATTCAGTTAAGGGGATTATAGTGGGCCATACTGTATGGCTGATGTCTTCATGAAAATGGCAGATTTGGACATGAAGACAGATAAATACAGGGAAGATATTATGAAGATAGAGAAAGCACCACCCACAAGGCAAGCAATGCTTGGAGCTGCAAGAGCCGGGAGAAAGGTGGTAAGAGTCTCTCAAGAAGCCAACTGATGACACTTTCTTGCCTCTGGAACCATGAGGACACAGTTTTATGTTACTTACACAGCCTAGTTTGTAATCTCATGATATAACAAGAACTATAATATGATTACCAAGCCATTATTACATACTGTCATCCCAACAAGTTAAAAACAATTTATCAACTGAAATGTGTTCTTTTTCCATACTTGCCTGCTTGGCACAATGCATCCTAAAAAGACATTTTTTTTTTTTTTTTACAAATAAAATTATTATACAGGTTTTTCTGGCATTTAACTGAATCCAGAGAATACAAAGCCACACAGGAATGGCTAAAATTCCCCTTTTCTATGAAGCACTAGATAGTTGTTTATGTTCTAGCACTGAAGGGTTAGGTTAGAGTGAATGCCATACCTAGTTACATGTCACAATGAGAAAAACAGCATAGGGTTAAAATGAGCTTATTATAATTAATAGTGTCCACAAGCAAAATTAAATCTACAAAGAGATCTATATCAGCTGTACTAAACAACCAAGTTGTTTAATTATTCAATTTTTAAATTTTAAGTTTTAAATTGTAAATTTTAAAGTTTTAAATTTTAAGAGGCACCTCATATACTAGAGAAAACTTGTATAGAGAGATCCCATTATCTACAATAATCACCTTGATATCTACAATGAGACTATATATAATATATACCTTTCTATATGTTTACCATAATGGTTAAAACTAAGTGCAGATTGGGTAAATCTGATCTTTTGTTTCCTTTTGATCAAATATTGTTAACTGTACTATAAAGAAAATAGTGGGGTTTTTTTGTTTGTTTGTTTGTTTTACTTACAATGTATTTTTCCAAGTGGAAGATACACCGAGGAACATTTCAATATCAAATCTTTAACTATTTTCTAAGTGTCTCCTATCAACAATACTATGATGTTCAAGAGTGATAATCTCACTATGTTTCTTGTAGATGACAATGGAAGAGAGGCCATATACCACACTAATGAAATTCTACCACACATATCTGCAGCTAGAACAGAAATGAAGAATCAGAGCTCTAGGAAGCCCTAAACCTAGAAACTATTTCCTTTTTTAAAGCCATAAGAAAAGAAATGAGGAATTCTTTCTTTGCATACAATTCTAAGGCAGCTCTATCTTAATACTATTTTTTCATATTCTATTAGACAAAAGTATTTTTGATGTGTCTTCTGTGATGGAGTAAAACAAATGAAGAGGAATTAGGTACATAACACAATCTTAGAGATTCTCATGAAAAAAGAGGATCCTAAAGTATACAGTCTCTAAAACACTGCACAAATTATATTATTAACACCAAATAAGAATTCTACTTGTAATGTATACAAAAGACGAATCATTGGTTTTCAAAGCTTTTATTCACATTATATTCAGTGTGAACTTTTAGGGGTGATTTGTATGTGGTTATTTCCAAGTAGAGAATTAATTTGGATTTGGTGCATTTAAAATGCTATAGTGTACATATCAAGCTGCAGTAGAAAGTACTTCCCTAGAGGGAGGGGAGTCATTTCTTACCTCAGCTACCTTTTCATTTGCCATTTCCAGCTGAGAAAGCAGCTCTTGGGTATGAAGTTTCTGTCGACTCAGCTCACTCCTATTAACCGAGAAGAGGAAGGGAGAATATGAGAACTGATTAAAACGTAAAACTGAAAAAGAGAGAGTTTGGAAGCATATGCAAATGTAAAATCTACACTTAAAACTTAAGTTTAAAACAAGAATAAAACTTAAGAATAAAACAATGTAAAACTAAGTCTTTACTAATGAGATATGTTTATATTTTGAACAAAAGCTTTTTTAATAGCAAATAACTTACTAATTTTTTTAAAAAATAAAATATGGTGGTGTGAATGAGAATGGCTTCCAAAGGAACTGTTTGGAAAGGATTAGGAGGCATGCCCTTGTTGAAGGAGGTGTGTCACTGGGGTGGGCTTTGAGGTTTAAAAACTCACATTATTCCCAGTGTGCTCCCTCATAACGTCCTACTTGTAGATCAAGATGTGAGCTCTCAGCTATTCCTGCTGCCATGCTTCTGCTATGGCATCATGAACTATAACTTTCTGAAACCACAGCCCAAATTAAACACTTTCTTTCATACATTGCCTTGGTCATGGTGTCTTGTCACAACAATAAAAAAGGAACTAATGCATAAAGTATACAGATATTCTAGGGTATTTATATTGTGGATATACTTAACACTACTGAACCCAGTAAACATGCTTCAGAAGGTAAATGAAAATGATGTATATTTTATTATAATTAAAAATTGTATCATAGACAGGTTTAGTGGTACACATTTTTTGTTTGTTTGTTTTGTTTTTTGTTTTTCGAGACAGAGTTTCTCTGAAGCTTTGGAGCCTGTCTTGGACTAGCTCTGTAGACCAGGCTGGCCTCGAACTCACAGAGATGCACCTGCCTCTGCCTCCCGAGTGCTGGGATTACAGGCGTGTGCCACCACTGCCTGGCATGGTACATATTTTTAATCACAGCACTCATGAGACAGAGGCAAGAGGATCCGTGAGTTTGAGGCCAGTCTGGTTTACACAGTGAATTCCAGGCTAGCTGGAGCTACATTGTGAAATCATGTCTTGGACAGAAAAACAGACAAACAAACAAACAAACAACAACAACAACAACAACAACAACAACAACAAAAACCATGTATCATGGGCTGGAAAGATAGTTCAGCAGCTAAGAGTACTTGCTGTTCTTGCGTAAGACATGGGGTTCAGTTCCTAGCATCTACATAAGGCAACTCACACCTGTCTGTTCCAGTTCCAGGAGTTACAGTGCCCTCTGTTTGTCTCTGTGGGTACTGCATACACATGGTACATCCAGAGCCAGGCCGGCACAGTTACACATAAGTAAAAATTTAAAAAAATTGGGGGCTGGAGAGATAGCTCAGCAGTTAAGAGCATTGGCTGCCCTTCCCAAGGACCCAGGTTCAATTCCCAGCACCAACATGACAGTTCACAACTGTCTGCAACTCAAGTTCCAGAGGATCTGGCATTTTCACACAGACATACAGGCAGGCAAAACCCCAATGAACATAAAAAATAAATAAATCTTTAAAAAATTTTTTTAAATTGTTATCATGCTGGGTGTGGTGACAGATGGACAACCTGTAATGTCAAATAGCAGAAGTTAAGGCACAGGATCACAACAAATCTGAGGCCAACCTGGGGCTACAAAAATGAAACCTTGTCTAATAAATCCACAATCAAAGACATAAACAATCAGGTCACAATTTAAAAATCATAATTTATCATATGGCAAGTTTATGTATATATATTATATGTATATATTTTGTTGTTTTTAACCACAAAAAGACAAATAAAATGATTTAAAGATATAAAACTTTCATCACGCCTGGGCTACAGAGTGAGTTCCAGGAAAGGTGCAAAGCTATACAGAGAAACCCTGTCTCAGAAAAAAAAAAAAAGCTTCATCAATTTTATTTTGAGATATTACTAGGTATTAAAATAAAAGTATATCTTGTTAAACATGGTATCTGTCATAAATTCATAAGTCACTGTGCTTCTACAGTACTTATACTTAAGATTTACACACAAAGACAAGCATGCTTCTAATACTAGGTACTCAGAAGACTGGGGCAAAAGAACCACCTTGAGTTCAAGATCAGCCTGGGGTACAGAGTGACATCCTGTCTCAAAAAGCAAAACCAACCAACCACCAAGGTTCGTGTATAGTGTGTCTCATGGCAGAGTTTAAATCTTGTAAATTATTAAATATTAAAATGTCATTTGATGTAATAAATTGTAACTGTGTCTATGCACATGTAGCATCTCTTTATCACTATTTATTATGTGTCATAAGCTGAAGTTATCTGAAGCACAGAATTGAGGTTGCCTTCTCTTCCTCCTCTGAGGCAGGCTCTCACTATGCATCTTGGTTGGCCTGGAACTCAATTATGTTGACTAGGCTGGCCTCAAACTCAGAGATCTGCTTGCTCTGCCTCCTGAGTGCTGGGACTAAAGGTGTACCACTATGTCTGGCATCAGCTTTTTGATTTAACACAATAGCATTATATTGCCCTGGGCCAAGATAATTCCTAAGTCTCAGGCTGAGAATAGATATAATGTAGTCATACATGAATGCAGGGGTCTCTGCAATCTCTATGGGCCAGAAGAGTGATAATACACAGGAGGAGGCAAAACACACACACACACACACACACACACACACACACACACACACGTATTTACATATACACACATCTATACCTACACATACATACATAGTACATATATATGTTTTTGAAACAGGGTTTCTCTGTGTGGTCTTGGCTGTCCTGGAACTTGCTCTGTAGACCAGGCTGGCCTCGAACTCAGAGCTCTGCCCGCCTCTGCCTCCCAAGTGCTGAGATAAAAAGCATGTGCCACCACTGCCTGGCTATTTTAAGCATATTTAAGCACAACATAATTTGGTGAAATCTTTTCTGGGGATAACTCAATTCTATGTGTACAATAAAGCACATATCCATCTCTTGAACAAAACAAGCTAATAAAAAACAAAACACCAAAATAAAGACTGGACATGACTACATTGAAACTCTTTGTAAAGTATATGTGACACCTTCCATAAAGAAAGGTTCTGTAGATTGACTGAGAAAAACAAGCTTATGATGAGGGTCTAGGGGACGGTCTGGTGTGATCTCAGGCAGATAATGAAAGGTCACCAGGATAGAATGCACATATGCTCTCAACAGGTATTACATTTCTGCTCTTGAAGGAATAACCTTGTGTATAAACATTCTGGGATCTCCTACTGCTTATCTGTGAGCACAAGGACCTCTATGCCTATACAAGAAGTGAATCAGAACGAATTTCAAATCAATTTGATAGTATTATAATTCAGTACTGGTTTTTGTCTTTTAACTTTATATTTCTAAAATTAAACAATAAATTAATACTCCCCAAAATAGCTCCAAATTTTATATTTTCAAATGAGCCATGTAAACTCAGTAAGTCCCTAGGGTATACTATATTTGACACAATAGCTGTTAAAATTAGAAAGCTATGTGTCATAAATATAAAAGCAGAATAGATTCATGTTACCAATAACCAGTTCCAATAATAGTTATTGACCACTTATCACAGGCTGATGTGGGGCAAACAGTGGAGTCATAGTGCTCCCACCCCCAAACCTGCACTTTGAAAGACCACTGCTCACACCCCTTCAATGACCTTAGCTTCACAATGAGGTGTCTGAATTGGTACCACTGATTTTACCACAGACAACCTCAAATGTTTAATCTTTATTTTGGTGGTGACAACAAGGTAGAGAAAAACTGTACTTAGAGCATCTCATGCATCTTAAAAATCACTGTTTCCAACATACACACACACAAACACACACACACACACACACACACACACACACACACACACTAAAAGAGAAAAATCAAAATGGCCAAAGGAGCCAGTCCTCTAGGCCTAATATAATTTAAGGGAAAAATTATGCATATTAGTATTGATGAAAAATAACGAGTACAAACAAAGTTAATATGAAACAGTAACATTTAGAGTTACTCAATATTCATTTTACACAAAACCAGAAAACTACTCATTTTGTAATTTGACAACTAAACTATTAATTTACTTAAGACAATTATCTGAATGATGGACAGTAATAACTTTCCACAAAACTGATGATTACAAAGATATAAGTAAAAATATTAATTTTTATACTCAATTATTTGTCTTCATAAGTATTTATCTCTGCACATCAAGTTCTGTCATGCTCCACTGGATTGCAAGCCACACTGATGGCCATTTTCATGTTTATAACCTAGCATTAAGCAAAAGACAATGATGATAGTGGTTATAATTCTAGCAAACACACAGTGCTTTGCACCTGCCAGGCAGTTTAGGTACACTCAGAAATGAACTTATTTTAGTTTAGCAAGACAACCTGGTGAAGTCTAATTTTATATATGGGAAAACTGAAAATAAAGTTTAAAAATTGAGCAGGGTCACAAAGCTCCTTGTCAGGATTTAAAAACTCTAATTTTTTAAATTCAAAATTAGTGCTTTAAATAGACTTACTTTTGGTTCTGGAGAATGACTCAAGAATGCTAAATATGTGCTTCACTACTAAGGTATATCTCCATCCACTAAGACCCTCTCTGAAGTTGGTGCTGTCAATCCATGCCCCACACTACAACATGACAGGCAACTATTAAATCTATGTTAAATATGAGGGGGGAAGAAGAGAAAAAGATGTGTGTGTGTGTGTGTGTGTATGTGTGTGTGTGTGTGTGTGTGAGAGAAAGAGAGAGAGAGAGAGAGAGAGAGAGAGAGAGAGAGAGAGAGAGAGAGAAAGAGGAGGGGAGGAAGAGGAGGCGGTGGCAGGGGAACGAAGGGGATGAAGAAATGGATGCATGAGTATGAATGAGTATGAACGGGTATGTCAGGACTTCTACATACTTTGGAAATGTAACAAGTTAAATCCTTATTTCTGACTTTTTCCCTTAAAGTCTTATCTTAAGAACATGGAACTAAGCATGCCTATTACTGAAATTTTTACATTTTCTTGCAAGCCTATAACTCATCTTGAGAAGTCAATTCTTGTATTAAAATCTCTGCCCTAATTATCAAGGCTAAAAAATCTTAAAGCCAACTCCCTTTCCTTACTTTGTCTTAAATGCAACACCTCTTTTCCTCCTAAATTAAGTCTTCCTTTGGAATGTCCCCTGCATCTGTTCTTCTCTCCCTCTGTGCTATAATCACAATTCAAGTTCTTAGAATTGAATTTTAGGATTTATTCTCATGACTATCTTCAACTGAAGAAATGCACACTTAGCACTAAGCACAGTGCACATGAAAGCACTGTGCCATTGTTTTCCTCCTTTACCCACACACCTAGCATATTTATTCATGAACACCACCTTAAATATTTTTCTTATTTGAGTAGTAGCCATCAGTATTGCTATGCTTTTGAATTAAATATAAATAGTCCATGTTCTTGAGACTGGCCTTCAGAATTCTCTGAAATCTTGTTAGTTATCTTCCCCATTTTAAAAGCCTGGGTTTTGAGTGTCTCACAAACAAACCCCATTTAACACCTTTAGATCTATGCTTATGTTCTTTTTAGATTTGTTTTTCATTGAAGAACCACTCATTCTTTATGATTCCACCTTTCTCCCTCTTTTCTGCCTCTTAGTTTATTTGAATCCAGATGGCTCTCTCCCTACTTCACATATGTAAAAGGATTTACTAATGCTTCTTAGTGGTGTACACACACACACACACACACACACACACACACACACAGACACACACACACAGACACACACACACACACACACACCCCTTTTCCAAGTAGAAAGGAACTTTTAAAAAAGGAATTATTATTAATTTTCAAAATATTTAACATCATGTTTTTCATAGGCAATCGGTATGAACTTGCTATTTATGGCTGTCTTTTTAAAAATTTATTTTTATTTATTATGTGTATGTGTGTATGTGCAGATGTTGGAGGAGGCCAGAAAAGAACACTGGATATCTTGGAATTGGAGGTACAGGAGTTTTGAACGACCCACTGTGGGAATTCTGGAAGAAAAGCAAGGGTTTTTAACTGCAGAGACATCTCTCTAGCCCCATGGCTAAGTTTTCATAGAAAACTTTGCAGTCACAAAATGATATTTGTTCAACAAACATTTATTGAGGAACCTAACAGAAAAGGCTTTCAGATAAAGATTTAATTTATTTAGGAATATTTATATTTTCCCTTCTATATAAGATTTGAGGTGTCTTTTGAGTGAAATTTTAGGAGGTATTAAAGAGTGAAGAACACAATTTCATAGCCTCTATCCAGAGGAGTTCCTAGAGCTTGCCTGTTATTTGTAGCTTCTCCTCTCTCTGCCACGTATTTTATTACCTTTCATACAAAAGAGTCCTGAAGATGATCTGACTCTGTACTACTTACAGGAAAATTTCTTATTAGACAATATAACTGAGAGTTCCCTGTATTATAGGTGACTTAAGTGTAAACATTAAATAAAACTCTCCAGAAAGTTCCATAGTGGTATTACAATTAAAATACTTTCCAAATAAAGCTGTATAATCTCTTCTCCAAAAACCCCAGAAAAAAGAAAGCTCTTTGGGGGTGATTGAAGTATAGTGTGCAGAGGTACACAGAGAGTCCTTTCCTGTTTTTATATGATATTATGGTACTTAAAGAGTAATTATACCAAACAAAGAATCTGTCCTGCCTACAAGATATTCTGGAGCAATGGTGGCTCAGAGCTCATGGGAGTGGCCAACCAATGACTGGTTTAACTTAAGGCCCATGCCCAACACTGTCTGGATGGTCAGGAACTCGAAGTTGGACGGCCCTGGGATCTGGGGTAGAACCAAACACAACTGGCTAAAAAACAAAGGGGGGAAATTCAATGAAATGATTCCTAATGGTGTTCTGCTATGCTCATAGATCAGTGCCTAGCCCAATTGTCATCAGAGACGCTTCTTCCGGCAGCTGATGGGAGCAGATGCAGAGACCCACAGCCAAACATTAGGTGGAGCTAAACGAACTTCCTGGAAGAGGAGTGGGGAAAGAACTGTAGGAGCCAGAGGGATTGAGGACACCAGGAAGCCATGGTCCATAGAATCAGAGCAAGGCTCACAGGAACTCACGGACACTGAGGGGCAACCACAGAGACTGCATGGGTCTGTGCTAGGTCTTTTGCATACATGCTGTGGTTGTTTAGCTTAGGGTGCTTGTGGGACTCCTAACAGTGGGAGTTGGACTGTCTCTGACTCTTTTGCCTGCACATGGGACCCTCCTTGACCAGCCTTGATATGAGGGTTTGTGTCTGTCTTATTGCAACTTGTTATGCTGTACTCAGCTGATACTCCTGGGAGGCCTGCTCTTTTCTGAAGAGAAATGGAAGAGCAGTGGATATGGGAAAGAGGGAAGGCAGGGGAGAACTGGAGGAGGAAGGGGAGTCTGCAATTGGGATGTACTGTATGAGAAAATAATAAATAAAAAGAAGAAAATTAAGTGAAAGTGTACCCAAATTCTCTATAATTTCTGACATGGCACAAGTTAAAAGTACACAAAGAAGAATGAAGAATCATAATTTACAGTATTACTCACTAGGAACTGCCTAGCTTATGAGCATCTCAAATATCTTAGTCATTTACATAACTCATTTAAATGACAAAATTCTAGTCAGGTTTACAGAATATAATGTAGAAACATGTTACAAAATATTAAATTTTGTATATTACATAAATAAATTAATTTATCTACTAAGGAAACATGCAATCGTTTGCTAAGCATAATTCTACAACTGACACCAAAGTCTCCAAGGCAGCATTTTTTCCATAAATTACAGAAGCTGATTTCCATAGTTCACTGTCCTGTTTGCAGTCCACCCTTTCCGAAGTCTCTGGTTCGTATCAGCTCTCTAATATTAGCAAGGTGCAGTGTGTGAGTGATGAAGATTCTGGTATGATCACAAATCCTCTGACATCAGATGTAAGATGTGTGAAAAATGTTCACAGATACCCTAGGAATTTGGTTTTTTGTTGAAACTCTGTGTAGTTTTGGTGCCTGTCCTAGATCTTGCTCTGTAGACCAGTCTGGCCTCGAACTCTCTGCCTGGCTCTGCCTCCCAAGTGCTGGGATTAAAGGCGTGCGTCAATACTGCCCAGCTACCCT
This sequence comes from Onychomys torridus, assembly GCF_903995425.1. Taxonomy (NCBI): domain Eukaryota; kingdom Metazoa; phylum Chordata; class Mammalia; order Rodentia; family Cricetidae; genus Onychomys; species Onychomys torridus. The sequence continues at coordinate 22,101,211 of NC_050448.1, forward strand.
AGGAATTCTAAAGAAGGATAGTTTTGTCCAGGTTTTTGCTTGGAATGTATGTATGCTAAAAGTATAGACAAACTGACAAACTGAATGTTTCAGCAAAATAGTTTTTTTAAATTTTGTGATACTGGGTATTGAACACAGGGTTTCATACGGGCCTAAACAAGTTCACTTAACTAGTAGGTGATATCCCTAGCCCTTCTTATATTTTAGAATTTGAACTGGGGCTCATTAAGTTGCCCAGGCTAGCCTTGAATTCACTCCACAGCCCAGATAGACCTTGGACTTGTCATCTTCCTGCCTAAGCCTCAACTGCAGGGGACCAGCCTTAAGTTCCCAGCACCTACACTGAACTTACAACCATCTGTAACTCCAGTTTCAGGGAATCTGCCTGACACCTTCTTGTGGCTTTCTAAGGTGTACATATAAAACACATAAGTAAAAATGAAATAAATTTTAAAATCAACCTAAGGATATTCAAATCCTCCACTGATTTCCCTGTTGTACTTTGTATTTTAATGAAATAGTCTTCAGTGTTTTACTGAAAGTAAGTAAATACATTTTAACTCCATCTGACATACACACGTTCTGGTCACCTTTGCTCTGGCTTACTGCATCCTGTTCTTATCCTTCTCTCCCACAGGCCCTTTCTCTTGTTCCTCCATATCTGCAGTATCTGCTGCCTTTGTTGGTATAGTTCATTTCCTCTAATCTTTCAGGCTCCACTTACATGTTAGATTCTTCAGACTGATTTCCCAAAGTTGTTAGTTACTTGATTTCCTATCAGAATTAATGAGAATCCAATCACTGATTACATTTTCAAAGAAGGCTCCTAATAGTGAAGTACATTTGGGATACTATAACTAGGAAGACTAGTATGTTCTAAAGCCCCACACTTGAAATAAAAATTATTCCTAAGAGGCTTATTTTAAAAAGTTACTTGAATGAACTCAAACTTATAAAGTAATAAGCAGATTTCTTGGTGATACCTAATTTTAAGTGTCTGTTTTAGAATAACCTTGGGGGAATTACAAAGTTCATTTGTTGAATGTTCCACCCTCTGTGAAGTGAGACAACAGACTAGATAAGTAGTCTTTATAAATGAAGGGAATTTGGACTGGGAAGCAACCGGGATTAAGCTGTAGGTAGGCAATGTGCTGACATGTTCATGTGCTAAGGGAATACATGTGGATGGAAAGTCAGGAGATTAGAGCTGTCTCACCAGAGGAAGTATGCTTGTAAGCTGTTACATAAAAGTGAAATAGATGTTGGATGGATAAAGGCAGGGAAGGAAGTATGGAACAGACAATCAAATCCATGTGTATAGGCCAAGGGTAAGAAAGGGTAATACATTAGGAAACTGTAGGAGGTTCAGTATGAATGGGGCACAGTGTGGTTACTGGGGGGGGAGGGGTAGAGGTAAGAGGAAGAAACTAGAAATACAGACCACAAAGGATTTTATGTGTTTGGACAATTGGAATTTATTTTGCATACACTGGAAAGGTGCTGATGTTCTTTAAGAAGAGAAGCGACATGATTAAATTCCAGTTTTTGAAAATCTTGCTGACTGCAGTGGGAATAACAGCAAGGAAAAAGACTGCAGTAAAATGCAGTTGTTCCAGTAGTAATCCAGGTGCGTAATGCTCATAGCCTCAACTACAGTGACTGGAGAGAAACAGCCAGGTTCCAGATCCAGGCAGGCGGACTTCAGGGTGCAATAATGACACTCAGAATTCCACTTGAACAACAGGATGGATAGTGACATTTATGGAAATGGAACATACAGGATGAGATAAAAAAACACTGGCCAGGGTACAGCATGAGTATATAGGATGAGATAAAAACACTGGCTAGGGTGGGGCATGAGTATATAGGATGAGATAAAAACACTGGCTAGGGTGGGGCATGAGTATATAGGATGAGATAAAAACACTGGCTAGGGTGGGGCATGAGTATATAGGATGAGATAAAAACACTGGATAGGGTGGAGCATGAGTATATAGGATGAGATAAAAACACTGGCTAGGGTGGAGCATGAGTATAAAGGATGAGATAAAAACACTGGCTAGGGTGGAGCATGAGTATAAAGGATGAGATAAAAACACTATAGGGTGAGGCACTGAGTTTGATGCACCAATAGAAATGTTTGGTGGAGAGCTGGCAATATAAATGGATTTCAAGAAAGGCCAGCATTTGGGGCTGGAGAGATAGTTCAATTCCCAGCACCACAGGGTAGCTCATAACTATCTGTAAATCTGGTTCTATGGAATCCATTGCCCTCTTCTGGCCTCATATGGTGACAGACACGCACTTGGTGTACCCCCATATACATAAAATAACAATATAATTAATAATAATATAATTAAAAAGTCAGCATTAAGTGTTTTATAATAATAATTAGCTCCTTTCATTTTGTTTCTATCTTAGAAATAGATATCTCAATCCACACCCACAGAGAGTATTTCTTTTCTTTCTTTCTTTTTTTTTTCTCCCCAAAATAGGGTCTCACTATATAGCTCTGGCTGTCCTGGACTTACTATGTAGACCAGGCTGGTCTCAAACTCAAAGACATCTGCCTGCTTCTGCCTCCTGCGTGCTGGGATTAAAGATGTGTGCCATGCAGACACACATACATAAGGAAATAAAGAGGTTTGCATTTTCAGCCTTTACAAGTCAACTAATCTAGTTGTTCCAATCACTACTGTAGAGGCACACGTCAAGATAAGGTGGTGCCATGTAAAGGGTGGTTACTACAATATAAGGGAAAAGTCCCCCAGTGCATGAAAACCCTTCCTGAAGACTGAAGATTAAATCACCAAAGGTTCTATTCAACAATGTATGAGAAAATTAAAAACAAAAGGTGTACTATTCATCTCAGGGAAATGATGGATTTGCTAGCTGCAGTAAGTGCTTTCTTTGAAATCCTCTCATGACAATTTAACACACCACTGCCAGATGTTTTTCTATTGAAGTATACTATAATATGCTTCAGCTACTTTTAGTAATTATGCATTTGTAATCTGCCAGTACCTGCAGCTGCTGCTCATCCTGTTAATTAAAAAAACAAAAAAACAAAAAAACTTCTTTTAAAAACAGTTATAGTAGTCAAACATTACAGATGTACAACCAAAAAATTTTTTAGAAAGTAAAAAGAACTCCTTAGGCTCAAATGCTATGTGATCAACTACACACAGACACAAACAAACACACAAAATAGATTCACAGACATAAACAAAGAGTTGAGCATTTCTAATCTGAAAAACAGAAATCTGAAGCCTTTTAAAGTGTTAACATTATGCATAAAATAGTCCCAAAGCCTGAAAAATAGTAAAGCTGAAGTCTGGGGAGCAGGAAGAGGGTGGAGGGAGCCAGAGTAAGAGAAGCTTATACTGTAATTTTATCAGTTGTTCGTTCAGTACTTAAACACAGTGATAATGAACAGCCTGTTTCTATCTCATTGACTGTATCAGATAAGATGTTAGCTTACAGTTCTGTCAAAGTCACAGCAGTGGGTAGTTTCTCTTAAAATTCAGTGATATAAAAAGACTGAGTAGGCTAGTAGGGAGTGTAGTGTAGGAAAAGGGAAGAGCGTTTTAGGGCAATGTGGAATGTTTTATACAGCAAAAGTGGTATTTGAGTTGGGTCTGGAGAGGAGCTAGGAAAAGATAGGTATGGAAAGCAACAGCATGTACAAAATGACCCTAAATCACCTTTTACTCCTAAGTAGTCCTTCTTTTTTCACATTTTATCTTTCTAGGTCTGGGTTACTTCACTCACTATGATGATCTTTTCTAGTTCCATACATTTGTCTGCAAATTTCATGATGTCATTGTTTTTAACAGCTGAGTAATACTTTACTGTGTAAATGTACCACATTTTCTTTATCCATTCTTCTGTTGAGGGATATCTAGATTGATTCCAGGATCTAGTTATTATGAATAAAGCCACTATGAACATAGTTGAGCATGTGTCCTTGTGGTATGACTGAGCATCCTTTGGGTATATGCCCAAGAGCTGTATAGTTGGGTCCTGAGGTAGATTGATCCCAATTTTCTGTGGAACTGCCATATTGAATTCCAAAGTGGCTGTACACATTTGCATTCCTATCAGCAGTGGAGGAGAATTCCCCTTACTCGACATCCTCTGCAGCATGAGCTGTCACTTCTGTTTTTGACCTTAGCCATTCTGACAGGTGTAAAGATGAAATCTTAGTCTTTTTGATTTGCATTTTTCTGATGGCTAAGGATGTTGAACATTTCCTTATGTATTTCTTGGCCATTTGGGATTCCTCTGTTGAGAATTCTGTTTATATCTGTACCCCATTTTTAAATTTGGATTATTTAGTTTGTTGATGTCTAGTTTCTTGAGTTCTCTGTATATTTTGGGAATCAGCCCTCTGTCAGATGTGGGGTTGGTGAAGATCTTTTCCCATTCTGTAGGCTGCTGCTTTGTCCTACTGATGGTATTCCTTGCGTTAGAGAAGCTTTTTGGGTTCATGAGATCCCATTAAGTAATTAATTGTCCATCTTAGTGCCTGTGGTATTGAGGGTCTTTTCATGAAGTTGTCTCCTGTGCCAATGTGTTCCAGGCTATTTCCCACTTTCCCTTTTATCAGGTTCAGTATATCTTGGTTTATATGTTGAGGTCTTAGATCCACTTGGACTTGAATTTTGTGCAGTGTGATAGATATGGCAGTATTTGCATTCTTCAACATGGCAACATCCAGTTAGACCACGACCATTTGTTGAAGATGCTTTTATTCCCACTGTATAATTCTTTGTTGAAAAATCAGGTACCCATAGGTGTGTGTATTTGTTTGGTTCGTCAACTGGATTCCACTGATCCACCTATCTGTTTCTATGCCAACACCATAGGATTTTTATCCTTATAGCTCTGTTGTAGAGCTTGAAATCAGGGATGGTGATACTTCTGGAAGTACTTTTATTGTACAGGATTGTTTTAGCTTTCCTAGTTTCTTTGTTTTTCCATATGAAGGTGAGTATTGTTCATTAAAGTTCTGTAAAGAACTGTGTTGGGATTTTGATGGCAGTTTCATTTAATTTGTACATTGCTTTTTGTTGGATGGCCATTTCTACTATGTTAACCCTACCTACCAACCATGAGCATGGAAACTCTTTCCATCTTCTGTTATCTTCTCCAATTTCTTTCTTCAAAGACTTGAAGTTCTTGTCACATAGGTCTTTCATTTGCTTGGTTAGAGTTAGACCAAGATATTTTCTATTATTTGAGGTTAGGGTGAAAGGTATTGTTTCCATGATTTGCCTCTCTGCCTATTCATCACATATGTACAGGAGGGCTACTAATTTCTTTTTTTTGAGTTAATTTTGTATTCAGCCTATTGGTGAAATTTTTGAAAAATTTTTTTTCACTGTATCATTAAATTTTTTAAAATTATATTTGTGTTTTAATATAACACATCAGCCATGTATTGCCCTGTTTCCCCCCTCCCGCCCCGCCCCCACCTCCCTCCCATCCCCTACCCTCCATTCCCATCTCCTCGAGGGCCAAGACTCCCTTGGGGATTCAGCTCAACCTGGCGGATTCAGTACAGGCAGGTCCAGTCCCCTCCTTCCAGGCTGAGCAAAGTGTCCCTGTGTAAACCCAAGGTTCCAAACAGACAGTTCTGCACTAAGGACAGGTCCCAGTCTCACAGCCTGGATGCCTCCCAAACAGTTCAAGCTATTCAATTGTCTCACTTATCCAGAGGGCCTGATCCAGCTGGGGGCTCCACAGCCTTTGGTTCATAATTCATGTGCTTCCATTCATTTGGCTATTTCTCCCTGTGCCTCTCCAATCTTGGTCTCAACAATTCACACTATTACAGTCCCTCCTCTTTCTCGACAATTGGACTCCTGGAGCTCCACCTGGGGCCTGGCCAAGGATCTCTGCATCCACTTCCATCAGTTATTGGATGAGAGTTCCAGCACAGCCATTAGGGTGTTTGGCCATTTGATCACCAGACTAGGTCAGATCAGGCTTTCTCTCGACCACTGCCAACAGTCTACAGAGGATGTATCATTGTGGATTTCTGGGGACCTCTCCAGCACTCTGCCTATTCCTGTTCTTATGTGGTCTTCATTTATCATGGTCTGTTATTCCTTGTTCTCCCTTTCTGTTCTTGACCCAGCTGGGATCTCCTGCTCCCCTAAGCTTTCTTTCCCTCAAACCTTGCCCTTCATTACTCCCACTGTCCTCCAGGTTGTTCATGTAGATCTCATCCATTTCTCTGTCACTGGGCGATCTCTGTGTCTTTCCTAGAGTCCCATTTTCTAGGTAGCCTCCTTGGAGTTGTGTAGCAGTCTAGTCATCTTTGTTTTACATCTAGTATCCTCCTATGAGTGAGTACATACCATGTTTGTCCCTCTGAGTCTGGGTTACCTCACTCAGGATGTTTTTTTCTAGATCCATCCATTTGCCTGCAAATCCCATGATGTCATTGTTTTCTGTGCTGAGTAGTACTCCATTGTGTATATGTACCATTTTTCTTTATCCATTCTTCAGTTGAAGGGCATCTAGGTTGTTTCCAGGTTCTGATATGAACATAGCTGAGCAAATGCCCTTGTGGTATGATTGAGCATTCCTTGGGTATATGCCTAAGAGTGTGCTACAGCTGGGTCTTGGGGAAGATGGATTCCCAATTTTCTAAGGAAGCGCCATATTGATTTCCAAAGTGGCTGTACAAGCTTGCATTCCCACCAGCAGGGGAGGAGAGTTCCCCTTGCTCCTCATCCTCTCCAGCATAAGCTGTCTTCTGTGTTTTAGCCATTCTGACAGGTGTAAGGTGGTATCTCAGAGTCGTTTTGATTTACATTTCCTGGATAATTAGGGATGTTGAGCAATTCCTTAAATGTCTTTCAGCCATTTGAACTTCCTCTGTGGAGAATTCTCTGTTTAGTTCTATAGCCCATTTCTTAATTGGACTGTTGGGCATTTTGATGTCTAATTTCTTGAGTTCTTTATCTATTCTGGATACCAGCCCTCTGTCAGATGTGGGGTTGGTGAAGACATTTTCCCATTCTGTAGGCTGTCGCTTTGTCTTGTTGACCTCATCCTTTGCTCTAAAAAAGCTTCTCAGTTTCAACAGGTCCCACTGATTGATTGTTTCTCTCAGTGTCTGTGCTACTGGTGTTATATTTAGAAAGTGATCTCTGGTGCCAATGCCTTCAAGACTACTTCCTACTTTCTGTTCTGGTTCAGAGTAACTGGATTTAAGTTGAGGTCTTTGATACACTTAGACTTAAGTTTAATCCACTTGGTCAACATGTCAGTTTTTATGCCAGTACCAAGCTGTTTTTATTATGGTAGCCCTATAGTAGAGCTTGAGATCAGGGATTGTGATGCCTCCAGAGGTTGTTTTATTGTACAGGATTCTTTTGGCTATCCTGGGTTTTTTTGTTTTTCCTTAGGAAGTTGAGAATTATTCTTTCCAGATCTGTGAAGAATTGTGTTGGTAATTTGATGGGGATTGAGTTGAATCTGTAGATTGCTTTTGGTAAGATTGCCATTTTTACTATGTTAATCCTGCCTATCCATGAGCATGGGAGATCTTCCCATTTTCTAACATCATCTTCAATTTCTTTTTTCAGGGACTTAAAGTTCTTGTCATATAGGTCTTTCTCATACTTAGTTAGAGTAACCCCAAGGTATTTTATATCATTTGTGGCTATTGTAAGGGTGATGTATCTCTGATTTCCTTCTCAGCCTGTTTGTCTATTGTATATAGGAGGGCTACTGATGTTTTTGAGTTGATCTTGTATCCTGCTATGTTGCTGAAGGTTTTTATTAGCTTTATCAGTTCCTTGGTTGAATTTTTGGGGTCACTCATGTATACTGTCATGTCATCTGCAAATAGGGAAAGCTTGACTTCTTCCTTTCCAATTTGTATCCCCTTAATCTCCTTAGGTTGTCTTATAGCTCTGGCTAGAACTTCAAGTACTATATTGAATAAGTATGGGGAGAGGGGACAGCCTTGCCTTGTTCCTGATTTTAGTGATATTGGTTTGAGTTTCTCTCCATTTAATTTGATGTTGGCTGCTGGTTTGCTGCAAATTGCCTTTATTATGTTTAGGTATTCCTGAATTCCTGATCATTCCAAGAACTTTATCATGAAGGGGTGTTGGATTCTGTCAAATGCCTTTTCTGCATCTAGTGAGATGATCATGTGTTTTTTTCTTTGAGTTTGTTTATATGGTGTATTACATTGACAGACTTTCATATGTTGAACCACCCTTGCATCCCTGGGATGAAGCCTACTTGATCATGGTGGATAATTGTTTTGATGTGTTCTTGGAGTCTGTTTGCCAGTATTTTATTGAGTATTTCTGCATCAATGTTCATGAGGGAGACGGGTCTGTAGTTCTCTTTCTTTGTTGCATCTTTGTTTGGTTTAGGAATCAGGGTTAATTGTAGCCTCATAGAAGGAGTTTGGTAATGTTCCTTCTTCATCTATTGTGTGGAACAATTTAAAGAGTATTTGTATTAAGTCTTCTTTGAAGATCTGGTAGAACTCTGCACTGAAACCATCTGGTCCTGGGCTTTTTTTGGTTGGGAAACATTTAATGACTGATTCTATTTCCTTAGGGTTTATTGGACTATTTAAATGGTTTATCTGGTCTTGATTTAACTTAGGTATATGGTACCTATCCAGAAAATTATCCATTTCTTTTAGATTTTCCAGTTTTGTGGAGTAGAGGTTTTTGAAGTATGACCTGATGATTCTCTGGATTTCCTCATTGTCTGTTGTTATGTCCCCCTTTTCATTTCTGATTTTGTTAGTTTGGATGCTCTCTCTGTCTTTTGGTTAGTTTGGATAAGGGCTTGTCTATCTTGTTGATCTTCTCAAAGAACAAACTCTGTTTCATTAATCCTTTTTACTGTTCTCTTTATTTCTATTTTATTGATTTCAGCTCTCAATTTGATAATATCCTGTTGTCTGTTCCTCCTGGGAGACTTTGCTTCTTCCTGTTCAAGAGCTTTCAGGTGTGCTCTCAGGTCATTAGCGTGAGATTTCTCCAGCTTCTTCATGTGGGCATTTAGTGCTATGAATTTCCCTCTTAGCACTGCTTTCATAGTGTCCCATAAGTTTGGGTATGTGGTGTATTCATTTTCATTGATCTCTAGGAAGTCTTTAATTTCTTCCTTAACCCACTGGAGCATTATTCAGTTTCCATGAGATTGTAGGATTTCTGTCGGGTTTTTTTTTTTTTTTTTTTTTTTTTTGTTGTTGTTGAAATCTAACTTTAAACCATGGTGGTCCGATAAAACACGGAGGTTATTCCAATTGTTGTGTATCTGTTGAGATTTGCTTTGTGGCCAAGTATGTGGTCGATTTTAGAGAAGGTTCCATGGGGTGCTCAGAAGAAGGTATATTCTTTTTTGCTCGGGTGAAATATTCTGTAGAAATCGATTAAGTCCATTTGAGCCATAACATCAGTTAAGACCATGATTTCTCTGTTAAGTTTCAATTTTGCCGATCTGTCCAGAGGTGAAAGTGGGGTGTTGAAGTCTCCCACTATTAATGTGTGGGGTTTTATATGTGATTTAAGCTTTAATAATGTTTCTTTTTCATATGTGGTTGCCCTTGTGTTTGGGGCGTAAATCTTTAGAATTGAGACTTCATCTTGGTGGATCTTTCCTGTGATGAGTATGTAATGTCTTTCATCATCTCTTTTGATTGATTTTAGTTTGAGGTCTAGCTTGCTTCTTAAGACCATTTGATTGGAAAGTCTTTTCCCAGCCTTTTATTCTTAGAAGGTGTCTATCTTTGAATTTGAGGTGTGTTTCTTGTATGCAGCAGAAAGATGGGTCCTGTTTTCCTATCCATTCTGTTAGTCTGTGTCCTTTTATAAGTGAATTAAGTCCATTGATATTAAGGGATACTAATGACCAGTAATTGTTCATTCCTGTTATTTTTATTTTTTGGTGGTAGTGTGTGTGTACTTCTCTTCTTTGGGGTTTACTGCTGTGGTGTTATCTACTGCCTGTGTTTTCATGGGTGTATCTGCCTTCCTTAGGTTGGAATTTTCCTTCTAGTGTTTTCTGTAGGGCTGGATTTGAGGATAAGTATTGTTTAAATCTTGTTTTGTTTTGGAAGGTCTTGTTCACTCCATCTATGATGACTGAAAGTTTTGCTGGGTATATTAGTCTAGGCTGGCATCCATGGTCTCCTAGTGTCTGCATTGTATCTGTCCAGGTCCTTCTGGCTTTCAAAGTCTCCATTGAGAGATCGGGTGTTATTCTGATGGGATTGCCTTTATAAGTCACTTGGCCTTTTTCCTTTGCTGCCCTTAATATTCTTTCTTTATTCTGTACGTTTAGTTGTTTAATTATTATGTGGTGAGGGGACTTTCTTTGGGGGTCTAGTCTGTTTGGTGTTCTATAGGCTTCTTGTATCTTCATACGCATTTCCTTCTTTAAGTTGGGAAAGTTTTCTTCTATGATCTTGTTAAATATATTTTCTGTGCCTTTGAGTTGGTATTCTTCTCCTTCCTCTATCCCTATTAGTCGTAGGTTTGGTCTTTTCATGATGTCCTAAATTTCTTGGACATTTTGGGTCATGACTTTGTTGGTTTTAGTGTTTCCTTTGACTGATGAATCTATTTCTTCTACGGTATCTTCAACACCAGAGATCTTCTCTTCCATCTCTTGCATTCTGTTGGTTATACTTGCATCTGAAGTTCCTGTTCGTTTACTCAGATTTTCTATTTCCAGCATTCCTTCTGCTAGTGTCTTCTTCATTTTTTCTATTTCCCTCTTCAGGTCTTGGACTGTTTCCCTCGTCTGTTTTGTTGCTTTTTCATGATTTTCTTTCTGCTTTAATTGTCCTTTCCAATAGTTCTTTATAGCGTTCTTCCCATTTTTTGTTTGTCTGTTCCTCCACTTTATTTTTGATTTCTTCTATATAAGGCTCTAGCCTCTTCATGATGTTACTTATAAGATTGTTTTCTTCTGCTTCTTCCATTCTGTGATGTTCAGGTCTTGCTGTTGGAGAAGGGCTAGGTTCTAGTGATGCTGTATTGCTCTTTATTTTGTTGTATGTACTTCTGCCTTGACGTCTGCCCATCTCCTCTTGTGTTTGTTCTTGGTCTTATCAGTGTACTTGGTCCAGACTGACCTGACAGATTTAGGGAGCCTCTCTCTGGTCCAGATGGAAGCTCTGGTCCAGATGAGGGTGCTGGCTGGATAGGAGCTGGGGGCCTGGACTCTGAGTCTCAGGAAGTCCCTGGGGTCTCCTTATCTTGTCCAGTCTTGTCCAGATGGGATTTCCAGGGCAGGATGGAATGCTGGATGCTGGTCTTTAAGTCTCTGGAAGTGGCTAAGGTCTCCGGCTGATGGGTGTGGGGCAAGATGTTGAGGTTGGAGTGTCCACCGGAGGGTCTCTCTGGTCTAGATGGGAGTTCCGGGGCGGATGGGAGCTGGGGGCTGGTCTCTGAGTCTCAGGAAATGGCTGGGGTCTCAGTCAAATGGGTGTGGGGGCAGGGTGTGGAGACTGTAGGATCTGCCTGAAGTCTTAGAAATGGGGAGCCTTCCCACAGGGCCTGCCGATTGCCGGAAACTGGGGCCAAGTTGGGCAGGTCCTCCTGGGATGGCTGGTGCCCAAGGGTGGGACCCAGGGGCTGTTGCCTCTCTGACTATAACCCCAGGCACTCACCGCTGGTCCAGATGGGCTATTGGTGAAATTATTAAGGCCACTCCACGTAGTTAAAAGGGAGGTTTATTTTGTGGGGTAACTTACAAGTGAAGGGATAGGTTACAGGGCCTGGGAAAGGTATAGCACAGTCAGGTGGTGGTCTCTGGAGAACTCTGCTCAGTCTACCTGCAGTGTCCAGGGTCCAGGAACCAAGACAGCCCATCCAGATCTTGGGTCTTCAGGGTCCTCTTGCGGCCCCACCTTGTAGGCATGACAGTTACTGGAGCCTCAATGGGGGTTGGAACTTCCAGATCAAAGCAGGAATAGCTACCCACACCAGCTAAAGGTGTTTATCAGTTGTAAGAGTTCTTTGGTAGAATTTTTGGGGTTGCTTATGTATATTACCATATCATCTGTAAATAGCAATACTTTGACTTCTTCCTTTCCAATTTGTATCCCCTTGGCCACCACCTTTAATTGTCTTATCGCTCTAGCCAGAACTTCAAGTACGATATTGAATAGTCATGAAGAGAGTGGATAGCCTTGTCTTGTTCCTGATTTTAGTGGGCTTGCTTTAATTTTTTTCTTTATTTAATTTGATGTTGGCTATAGTCTTGTTGTATACTGACTTTATTATGTTTGGGTATGTCTCTTGTATCCCTGATCTCTCCAAGACTTTCATCATGAAAGGGTGTTGGATTTTGTCAAAGGCTTTTGCAGCATCTAATGAGATCATGTGTTTTGTTTGTTTGTTTGTTCATACGGTGGATTATATGACAGATTTTCATATGTTGAACCATCCCTGCATCATTGGGATGAAGCCTACTTGATCATGGTGGATGACCTTTTTGATGTGGTCTTGGAGCCAGTTTGTATTTTATTGAGTATTTTTTGCATCACTGTTTATGAGGATATTGGTCTGTAATTCTCATTCTTTGTTGAGTCTTTGTGTGGTTTGGGTATCAGGGTAACTGTGACATCATAAAATGAATTTGGCAATGTTCCTTCTGTTTTTATTTTGTGGAATAATTTGAGTAGTATTGGTGTTAACTCTTGTTTGAAAGTCTGGTAGAATTCTGAGCTAAAACCATCTGGGCCTGAGCTTTTTTTTGGTTGGGAGACTTTTAATGACTAGTTCTCTTTCCTAAGGGGTTATAAGTATATTTAAATTGATTTGACCTTGCTTTAACTTTGTTAAGTGGTATCTATCTAGAAATTTGTCCATTTCTTTTAGATTTTTCATTTTTGTGGAGTACAGGTTTTTTTTAAGTATGACCTAATGAGTCTCTGGATTTCTTCAGTGTCTGTTGTTATATTCCCCTTTTCAATACTGATTTTGTTAATTTTGATATTCTCTCTCTGCCTTTTGGTTAGTTTGGATAAGGATTTATCTTGTTGATTTTCTCAAAGAACCAACTCTGTTTCATTCTTTGTTTTATTCTTTTGTTTCTATTTTATTGATTTCAGCTCTCAGTTTAATCATTGCCTGCCATCTATTCTTTTTGTGTGCCTTTGCTTCTTTTTTTGTTCCAGAACTTTCAAGTGTGCTGTTAAGTTGTTAGTATGAGGTCTCTCCAAATTCTTTAGTACTATGAACCTTCCTCTTGGCACAGCTTTCATTGTGTCCCATAAGTTTTGGTATGTTGTACATTCACTTTCATTGAATTCTAGGAAGTATTTAATTTCCCTCTTTATTTCTGCCTTGAACCAACAGCATTCAGTATAGAGTTGTTCTATTTCCATGAGTTTGTAGGCTTTCTGTTGTTGTGAAGCTTTAATCTATGAAGGTCTGACAGGATGCAGGGGGTTATTTCCATTTTCTTGTATCTGTTGAGAGTTACTTTGTGACTGAGTATGTGGTCAATTTTAGAGAAGGTTCCATGAGGTGCTGAAAGAAGGTATATTCTTATGTGTTTGGGTGAAATGTTCTGTAGATATCTATTAGGTCCATTTGTTTTATAATGTCTGTTAATTCCATTATTTCTCTCGTTTCTGTCTGGATGACCTGTCCGTTGGTCAGAGTGGGATATTGAAATCTTCCACTATCAATGTGTGAGGGTCAATGCATGATTTATGCTTTAGTAATGTTTCTTTTACAAATATGGGTGCCTTTGCATTTGGGGCATAGATGTTGAGAATTGAAACATCATCTTGGAGTTTTCCTTTGATAAGTATGCAGTGTCTTTCCCGGTTATTTTGCTTAATTTTGGTTTTAAGTCTATTTTGTTAGATATTAGAATAGCTACAACAGCTTGCTTCTCAGGGCCATTTGTGTGGAAAATCTTTTCCCAACTTTGTACTCCTAGGTAATGTCTATCTTTGATGCTGAGGTGTGTTTCTTGTATGAAGCAGAAGGATGAATCTTGGTTTTATATACACTCTGTTAGTCTGTGTCTTTTTATTGGGGAATTGAGTCAACTGATAATGAGAGGTATCAATGACCAATGATTGTTAATTCCTGTTATTTTGTTGTAGTTGTTATTGGTACTGTATATGTATGTGTGTTTTCCTTCTTTGGGTTACAATGGTGTGAGATTATTTATTGCCTGTGTTTTTATAGGTTCTATAGGTTCTTGGGTTGTAGTTTTCCTTCTAGTAACTTCTGTAGGCCTGATTTGTGGACAAATATTGTTTAAATTTGATTTTATTGTTGAATATCTTGTTTTCTCTGTCTATGGGATTGAAAGTTTTGCTGGTTATAGTAGTCTGGGATGGCATCTGTGGCCTGCAGCACATCTGTCTAGGCCCTTTTGGCTTTTGAGAAATTGGGTATTAATATTCTAGTAAGTCTGCCCTTATATGTTACTTGGCCTTTTTTCTCTTGCGGCTTTTAATATTCTTTCTTTGTTCTGTGTGTTTAGTGTTTTGATTATTATGTGGCAAGAGGATGTTCTTTTCTGGTCCAATATATTTGGTGTTCTGTAAGCTTCCTGACCCTTTATAGGCATGTCCTTGTGGTGATATATTGTGTACCCTAATAAACTTATCTGGGGATCAGAGGATAGAGCAGCCACCAAATTAGACATAGAGGTCAGGCACTGGTGGCACACACCCTTAATCCTATCACTTGGGAGAAAGAGATCCATCTAGATCTCTGTGAGTTCAAGGCCACACTGGGAACAGAGCCAGGCTTGGTGCAACACGCCTTTAATCCCAGCACTAGGAAAGAAGGAAGATGGCAAGGCACAGAAAGGTATATAAGGCATGAGTAAACAGGAAGTCTCTCTCTTGAGGCTGAGGATTTCATAGAGGTAAGAACATGGTTGGCTTGTTTTGTTTCTCTGATCTTTCAACTTTCACCCCAATATCTGGCTCTAGGTTTGTTTGTTTGTTTGTTTATTTATTTATTTATTTATTTATTTATTTATTTATTTATTTATTTAAATAAGACCGTTTAGCAATTTGTGTTACATGTCCTTACTTATGTCAGAAAATTTTTCTATTATTTTGTTGAAAATATTTTCTCAGCCTTTAAGCTTGGATCCTTCTCCTTCTGTTCCTATTATTCTTAGGTTTGGTCTTTTCATAGTTTCTCAGATTTCGTGGATGTTTGTGTCAGTAATTTTTTAGATTTAACATTTTCTTTGATTGATGTATCTATTTCTTTTATTGTGTCTTCAATGCCTGAAATTCTTTCTTCCAAATCTCTTATATTCTGTTGGTGATGCTTGTGTCTGTGGTTCCTGTTCACCTTACCTAGATTTTCTATTTCCAGAATTCCCTCAATTTGCATTTTCTTTATTGCTTCTATTTCCACTTTCAGGTCTCGAACAGTTTTATTTGTTTTCTTCAACTTTTTTTTTTCTTGGCCTTCCTGACATTCTTTAAGGGATTTATTAATTTCCTCTAATGTTTTGATTGTCTTTTCCTCAATTTCTTTAAGGGATTTATTTATTCATTTCCTCTTTAAGGACCTCTATCATCTTCATAAAGTTGGGTTTAAGGTTGCTTTCTTGTGCTTCAACTATGTTAGAATATTTCTGTAATGGGATGGCTGGGTTATGGTGGTGACATATTGCCCTGGCTATGGTTGATTGTGTTCTTACACTGACATTTAGGCATCTGGACTTGGAGTGATTATAGGTCTAGGTGCTGGTTTCTGAGTTTGTCTTTGCTAGAGGGGTGTTTTTCTCCTTGCTTTCTGTTTCCTCTCTGGTCTGGCTGGAGTGGCCTGGTTTTCAGAGAGTTGGCCTGGCCTCTGCTGGGGTAAAAGGCTTCTGCCAGAGATGTGGATAGTAAGTATTCCTTCTTATCCTATATTCAACTATCAAAGAATCTTTACTAATTCTAAAATAAGACCCAAAATGAATCTGTCTTTCTCTTTCTTCTTCTCAAGATACTACCCTCTATCCATTTTAAACACATATACAAATGGAGAAATTCTAACCTTAAAAGTTTATTGTTGGGCTAGAGAGATGACTCAGCGGTGATCAGTGGTACTTGCTGACATGCTTGAAGACATGAGTTCAATTCCATTACCCACATGGTGGAAGGAGCGAACCAGATTCTGCAAGTCATTCTCTGACATCTACATGGTGCTAAGACATACAAGTACCTCCACTCTCACATAAATACATAAATAAAAAATACATAAATAAATCAATGTGAAAAGTTTATTGTGCTATTTTCTCTAAACAACTAACTCATAACTGCAAAAAAAAACCGTGTGGGATGGGGAGTGATAATTCAAACATGAACAGTGGCCTAATTGTGCTGTGACACAGTGGAACTTACTTATTGCATGCAACACTTTGGTACCCGTTATCCAACTTTTACCTTCTTTCTCCTCTGCTGCTGGCCTAATGACCAATATTCTATTCTCTTCTTACATGTGGCCAAGCTTTTAGGTTTCACATATGATATTCTCATGCATCTTTCTGTGCCTGGCTTAATTCACTTAATATAATATCTTCCAGCAATTCTGTAACTGATTTCATTCTTATTGTATGACAGATTGGTATTCCATTGCAAGCATGCATATAAGCAGACATACAGTTTTTATTCATCCATTCAATCACCTGTGAACATCTGAATTGTGTACACTTAGGTTATTATGGATGATGACCAATACACATGGGACATGGGAGTATAGGACCTCTTTGATATAGCAATTTCATACTCATTACTGTGTTAGCTGTATCTTCTTCTTAGCTGCACTTCTATTTTTAAGTTTTATGGCTGTCCAAGCTTCCCATCATGGCTGCATTAATTTAATTTCCTAAACCACTGTTCTCTCTTACTGATGTTCTTTCAATAGCCTTCTAAGGGAGTCCCAAGCTTTTCACTTTATTCTTCATATGATTACCAGACTGAGCTTTCCCAGAAAACAAAATAATCAGATCTGGTGACTTAGCTTCAAAAATTGTCCAACAGCTTTCTTTCATAGCTACAGTAAGGTCCTACGTAATCAGGCTCCTGACTGTAGCTGAGACACACATTACCTGTGGTCCATCATTGCCAAGACTCCTGTGCTCTATAGCTACAGTGGATCCAAATGACTGATTCTGGCCAAAGGAGGTAAGAGGAAGTGAGCTGAGCCAGTGAGGACTCACACCCCACTTCAATTCTTCTTCCCCTGTGTCTGAAATCTCAGAAAACCATGTTCAAGGTAGTGGAAGCTGTAGCAGCAGACCTTCCCTAGCCAATTATCTTTTGCATGCCCATGAGGATGAAAAACTTTCTACTGATTAGTTCAAGATCACACTTTATTTGTCATTGAACTTGGGATTAACACACTGATGAAAAACTGACCTCATCTACCATCTGTGCCTTTATTTTGCATACCAATTCTTTCACATCTGACAAAACAAGCATATGCCTATCCTGGATCTTCAAACTAACTCTTCTTTTTGCTTGGAATGCTCTCTTAGGATATTTACACAGATACTTTAAGCCATCTTAAGATTCATTTCTTTACAGAAACTTCCTTGTCTACTAAGATACAGGAATTCACTCATTCATCATTATATTGGCTTACTTACAATTTTTGGCATAGCACTCATTTTCTGGTTTTAAATATATATATATATTTATTTGATAGTCTTAAAAAGTGGGGACCCTGGTCTCCGCTAAATCCTTATTATTTCCAGGCCAGTGGCTTTTCAATAAATATGAGATGAGTGAGAGATGTGAAGACTAAGCTACTGAAGAAGGGCTTGCCATTCATACTTGGTTTAGATGTGGTAGTTAAGAGTGGCTGCAACACAGGAACACACCAGAGATAGAGAAGCAGAGTACAGGTGAGAAAGGCAGAGGGGAAAAAAAATCATGAAAACAACAATAAAGCTGTCAAGTGGCCAGGGCCAGGAGCATATTTACTTCTTAGAAAAGCTACTCTGACAGCTGTATAGAAGCCAGAACAGATGTAAGAAGAATGATGGGAGATGAGACTGAAATAGGGTTTTTTTTTAAAGAGCTATGGTCAAAGACTGGGCCTGACTGACTGCACAGACAGAAAGCGACTGCATGTTAGCACAAGTTCTGCAACATTATCATACAGAAGGACTTGCCAGTTCACATCTCCAACACTGCCTGCCTTTTCCTTTTTCTCTAAATACCTGCAGACACTGGATGCCAGCTCTAAAAACTAACATTTTGACTAGCTTTCTGGGTAAAACTATTGTTTAGGTTTGTATCTTTTCAAGGCAGAGTGAGGCTGAACTTGGATATGTTTAAAGGTGTCTGCATTTCTCCTGAGAGCTGGCAGTTCATGCCTGTGTCCATTCTTCTCTTAGGCTACCCTCCTTCCTGCAAATTAACCTGTGCTTCCTTTCCCAGTATGCTATTTGTCTTTATTAGTATCATTCTTCATAATGGTTTTCAGTTCTACTTTTTTGGCTAAGTCAGTTACTCTTTTCCTTTTTCAGTTTTGTTTTGATTACAAAGACTTCTTTATTCTAAGGAAATAAAAGCAATACATCAATACATCTTTTAATACGGTCTTTTTTTATATTTAGCTCTTTAATCCATTTGGAATTTATTTTCTATATAAATAATAATTTAAATTATTTATTATTTCTGTAGAATCATCTTTCACCATTGGCTTGTAAATGCTTCCATTACCATGAACAAAATTACCAATTGTATCCAGTTTCTGCATTCTGTTCACCACACACACACACACACACACACACACACACACACACACACACACACATTTTTTTCTCCTTGAGACAAAGTCTCATTTTTGTGTCCTAGGCTGACCTTTAACTAATGGTGATCCTTTTGTTTCAGTTTCCTGAGTGCTGAGATTACAGATGTGAGCCTCCATACCTAGCTTCTTTAATGTTTCTCTGTCCTTGACTTTCTTTGAAGATTTATTTTTTTGTTTATGTGTAAGAATGTTTTGCCTGAATGTATGTCTTTGTGTAATATAAATGCCTGGTGCTTGCAGAAGTCAAAAGAGAGTGTTGGATGCTTTGGAACTGGAGTTATGGATGATTGTGAGCTACCATGTGGGTGCTGGGAACTAAACCTTGGTCCTCTGCAAGGACAACAAACACTCTTAACTGCTGAGCCACCTCCCCAGCTCCTATGTTTTATTTTAAAGGACATTACTTTCCTTATTAATAAAATGTCTAAGCGGTTGAAGATCTGACTTACTCTGAAAATATAACTACATCTAGGGAGAGAGCTCTAGTTATTTTTGCTGTTGATCCACACTGATCAAAATCAACTTGGGGAGGAGAGGGCTTACTACACCTTATAAGCAAAGTCCGTCACCAAGATATGCCAGGGCAGAAGCTGAAGGAAGATACCAGTTTGTGTGTGTGTGTGTGTGTGTGTGTGTGTGTGTGTGTGTGTGTGTGTGTGTGTATAAAATGGAGTTATACCACACACTGTGAAAATGCTCCCTGTATGAGACACAGACTAACAAAAATCCCCAATGCCAAGGAAGGAACATCTCCCTTCAAATTATTGGTCTCTTGGATTCCTCAAACAATACAGGCTATTGTCACTAAACTAGTTGTACCCCAAACTTAAAGGTAAGACCTTTGTGCTGAAGACATCATACACTCTTGACACAGGACTTTGACACAGGACTTGGCACAATTAAGCTGGCACTGACCTGGCATCTTCTTCCTTAGAGCTAGCTTTTTCAGTATCCAAAGGCGCTTTATTAAGCTGCCAAGGTAAAAAAGTAATCAGTAATCCTACCTAGCTATAAAGCCCATGACCATAACAATGACAGACCTGGCAAGATATTCCCAATGGTGCAATAGTGAGGGTATTCAACAGTTGTCTAATTGGATTTAAGGCCATTCAATAAGAGGAAATTCAAGCCTGGTATTGTAAATCTAGCAAACTACTCAAGGCTAGAGAGGTCACAGAATCTTAGAAGAGAACCTGCTGCTGCCATTTTTCTAAATCAATATAGTTTTTAATTATATTTTAATACTTACTCTTATACCCCTAGATTAAGTGGCGTTCTCATCCTGCATCAAAGCTTCTGTGTGAAAAAGACAGAGACTACTACAGAGGTCCAAAACTGGTCAAAATGCAGAGACTGTGGGGTGCCCAATTCTCAACTGGTACAACAAGGGCTGGAGAGATGGTTCCTCAGTTAAAGCCTGGGCTCACAACCAAACTGTCAACTGGTCTATCTATAACACAATCCCTATGCCTAGAGCTCAAGAAACACTGTGGAGGGGTAGACTGAAAAAGCCAGAAGATCAGGCTCTAAGCTGCAAGACAGTGTCTTTTATACATGACAGGGGTGTTGCACTCATGAAATCTAAACAACATGGCTGCCTAAAGAAGATCTACATAATGACCACACCAGTTGTAAGGCCAACATGGGTGGGGGAATTTTCACAAGGTTCAACCCTCAAATGAAAAGCTATAGGTGATCAATGGTTGCTGAGAGAGGGAGAATCAGTTTTTTCTAGGGACCAGCTCTGAGGCGGTCCAGTCCCTAGTGGTTAGCCTTGAACACATGTACATACAATCAATGCTAAATGGGACTTAGTAGGTTGTGGATGTGTGTGTATAATACAGTAATAATTAAAGGTCATAAATTTGTGAATGAGCAGGGGTAGGATGACACAATAGAAGTTTTGGGAAGGGAGAGACAAGAATGATATAGATGCAGTGTCCATATATGAATCATAGGAATCATTCTCAAAAAAAAGGAGTGCTTTTCATAGCAGGGGTAACTTGGGTTAATGTACCAGTTCTTTATTCTTTTTTTTTTGGACAGGATCAGACTGCTCAGGCTTCTACAGTGAAATTGCTATGGAACCAAGAATGACCTTGAACTTTGGATCTTCCTGCTAGAATGCATCAACAAATGCCTCCCTAGTTTAAATGTGTAAAACAAACAAAAAAACAACCAATCTTACCAATGTTTGATGTGAAGTGATGGTTTAATTCTCTTACATTTGAAAGAAATATTCTATTTCTTTTTCTCCCTTTCTCTAAGAGGTAAAAAATCACCAAATTGCTAAATCTTTGACAGTTTTAGCTTACTTAGTATATTCATTACTTACTATTACTGTGATAAAACACCACAACTTAGGAAACTTAGCTAAGAAAGCATGTAGCTTGGCTTACAGTCCATGATGACAGAGCAAAGGCATGGTGGCAGGAACAATTGAGAGCTCACATCTTGAACCTCAAGCAAGAGGCATACAGCACACAGGAAATGGCTTCTGAAACCCTAAGCCCCTCAGTGACACATTTCTTCCAACAAGGGCACACCTCCCAATCCTTCCTAAATAGTTCCACCAACTGGGGACTAAATACTCAAACATGAATCTAAGGGGTATTCTCATTTAAGCCACCACATTTTGAGTTTAGGAGGTCATTTAAATAAGATTTGGCTTTAAAGATGGATAGGAAGGAAAGCTTTGAAATAGAAAAACAAAAACAAAGCAAGATCCCAGTCAGAGTTACTGGATTCAAGTATATAGTTGGAGTCAATTGTCTAGGCAGGTGGTAGGCTTGTTACCCATATGAACATCTGGGAGTATCTGAGCAGCAATGGTGAAATATCCAAATAAAATTTTAGGGCAAGATTGTATTTAAGTAGGACTGCTCCTTGGAAGGTTGGTTAGTTTGTTTTAAATTGGTTATTACATGGAGTATTTCTATTTATTTCTCTCAGTATACTTAGCTACTATATGATGCTATGCTATTTTTAAGGAAAACTGACTTAAAAAGGATTCATTGCATTTAATTGGGACTCCAAGAAAGAGGCACAGTAATGAAACAGAAATGAAATCTCGGGATGACTGGAGAGGCTGTCTTACACTGGGGCCAGGACACCCATTGTGACCACAGGGAAGATGAGAACAGATGCAAAGAATATAAATGCAATAATACAAACTGGAATCCTCTTTTGATAGTGTCTCTTTTCTCAATGAAACATCAACTGAGGTTATAGTACCAGTTACTTTTCTATTGCTTTGATGAAACACCAAGAGCAAGGCAACTTTATAAAGGAGAGTTTCTTTGAGGCTTATGGTCCAGAGGGAGAAGAGTCCATCACCATTATGGCAGGGAAGTGTGGCAGCAGGCAGGCATAGTGACTGGAGCAGAAAGCTCACATGCAGAACCCCAAGCAGAAAGCACAAAGAGGAACTGAGGATGGTGAGAGGATTTTCAGTCTCTGAGGACCTGTGTGGGGTGCTGCGCTCACTCAAGAAACTTAGTATATCCAACTAAAAAACTCCATTTTTTTTTTCCTTCCCAGATCTGCATTAGCCATACAAAGTAAAGATTTAAAATATAAGAGCATATTAATATTTTTTAGTCAAAGATTAACTAACTGTAAATGATCTTTAATTAAAAACAATGTGGCATAATACATGCAACATTAGTTTAAATGACCCTCATATTAATTCCCCATAGTAGTTCTGATAATATTCTGCAGCTACAGTCTATTTTAACTTTCAAGATGCTGCCACTGGCTGGACACATGATCAAATAACCTCCAGTTTGCAGCAAGACATATGGACCACTGTACTAAATGAAATGGAATATTTTAAAAAATTTATTATTTTTATTGATTCTTTGTGAAATTTTATACCTATATACAATGTATTGAGCAAATCTACCCCACTCCCCAACTTCATGTCTTCTGTCTTGTTCTGAAAAATATTGAGTCCAATTTGTGCTACCAATATATGTACAGGAGTGGGAACATTCACTGGAGTGTGGTCTCTTCCTCCCCAAGTAGCCATCAACTGTCAATAACTTTTTACTAAGGAAGGGGAGGGGTTATGAGACTGTCCCCCTCCATGTTGGGATGTTGATCTCAACATTATTAAAACAAAATAAATGACAAAAATAGCATATCCAAGCCCTAAGATGATACCTGAATGAAACAAAACTAACACTCAGAAAACCAAGCAGAACACTGGAGCCAGCACTTCCTGTTCCATGGAGCACATTTACCACATTTCACACTTGGATGTGGTTTTTTTGTCACTCAAAGAAAGGGGTATAGTGGAGGCATCCTACAACTGACCTGGGGTTCCAGAGGTTTTCCTCTCAGGGAAAAGGTGAGACACACCTAAATCCATGCCCCTTATATACTATGAGGCATGCTAAATAATCATGCAAGGTACCTCCCATAAACTTATCAAAATAAACCAGTAACATATAGCATAGGGGTGTGTTAAAATCATGTCAAAAAACCAGGACTGACAACTTATCAAAATACACCAGACCAACAATTTGTGCAACATTCTCACCTGTACTTCAAGAAAAGGACACTAACCATGGAGATGATGATGGCCACAAGGCCTGACATTTCAGCACTAAGTGTTTGTATGTGTGTCTGGTAGGATTTACAGGCAGAAAACTCCTGACTGTCTCTGGGGCTGGGACTCTGTCCTACTGCTCAATGCAACCCATTTGAATTTCTGTCCTATCTATTCATCTGTTCACCCATCTATCCAGATCAGTCCTGTATCTCACTGTGAAGGTTCTCTGTCTATGCAGCTCTGCTTGACCCTGCAATCCTGGGTCTCTGTGTCTCCTGCAGCTCTTCAAATGGTCTAGTTACTATCTTATTAATACCTGCTGTGGATCTCTTTGTATGTATACCAGCTCTCTGACTCCAGCAAGGGCTTTGAGCTCTGTGGTCTTTTTAATCCTTTTGTAGTCATATGTAATCTCTGTCTACACACACACACACACACACACACACACACACACACACACACACACACACACAGAGTGTGTGAAGTCTAATGTGTGATCTGAGAGTTAATATTAGTAGTGATGATTGGAATAAAGTAACCTGTGATTATCAATGGTCAGCTATGGAAGGAAATGAAAATTACTTGATGAACTGTAGCCAATGAAACTAACATTGCTTGTGAACTTACTGTGAATAAATTCTGAAATTGTAGAAAGAAGCAAATGTGTTTATATTTCTGGCATAGCACACTCACAATATTTTCATTTAAGACTTTAAAGATAATGTGTATGTCAATGATTCTCACCGTAATTTACAACTTCTGTTGCAGTCCTTCCTCTAATGCTACATTTTTAAGAACAGGTAACAGCCTGACTTAAATATCTACTGGGAAGTACAAAGTTAACATGGCCCCAAGCAAACTTCAGTTATTTTCAACACTTTAAAGCCTAGTCCTGGGGTTGGGAAGATGGCTTAGTGGGTAGGTACTTACTGTACAAGCATGAGGATCTGAATTTGAATTCCTGTACCATATTAAAGAGCCTGGTGTGACTGTGCATCTGTAGACCCAGAGCAATGGGGCAGACATGAGGATTACTGGAGTTCCCTGGACCACCAGCTTAGCTGAAACAGCTCTAAGGTTCAATGATGAGACCTTGTCTCCAAAGTAAGGTGGAGAGTGATTGAAAGACACCAATTTCAAGTTTTGGCTTCCAGAGGCACACATGGGCATGTGTGCCCCAACCCAACATAAACATTTATTTATATACCACCCTCACACCAAAACTAAACAACCCAGAGCCCCCAAAACCAAATCAAACCAATCAACCAACAAACCAAACAAAATCCCACCTCATCCTACACCCTCCTCTCTTTGAGCTATTACAGTACAGGTCTCTTTACCTTTGCACTCTATCCATTATGGTCTGTTTTTAAAACACACTTTATTCTTTTTAAAACAATGTTAAGTTTTCTGTAGTCCATTTCATAGCATCTATTGAACTTTTAAGTGGACAGAAAGTCAACAGTTTCATCTTGAAACTCTTGAGTATCCCAGGTCACTGGAACAATCTTAAGCTCTTTTTGAGGAAGCATCAGAAACCTTTCTTTAAAAATTATTTATTTACTGTGCGTGCTCATGTGCCACAGTGTGTGGGGGTCAGAGGACAACTTTATGGTGTTAGGTAAAAAAGCAGGCTCCCCCAAATGGCAGTGCTACTGACGATGTCCTAAGATGATGGCCCAGGACCTAATCCAAGCCAAATTCTTACCAGGTAAACAGAAGGCTTCTTTATTGGGAAAACAGTGTTTCTAGTGGTCTAGTTCAGCGGTCTCACTGCAACTTGCTTACACCTGGTGTCAGTTCTCCCTTCCACCTTATGTGGATTCAGGTTGCTGGGCTTGTGCACAAGCACCTTTACCCACTGAACCATGACACTCGTCCGTGAAAATTTTCTTAAAGGGCTAGAGAGGAAACATTTCAGGCTTCATAGGCCAAATGAATTCTAAATGTTACATGTGCTAAATATATACATGTTAAGAGTCTATGCTTCTATGTCCTCCCCCAGGCCACGGTATTATATAAGGTATTTTATTTGATTTAGAATGCCAATTTTTTCCTTTTTCTTTGTGGGGGTGTGTGTGTGTGTGTGCATGTAACCATAGATGCTTTTGTGTATGTGTTCATGCAGAGTTCAGAGGTCAACATCTGATGTCTTGCTCAATTACTCTGTATCTCTCAGTGAATCTGGAGCTTACTGATTTGGCTAGGCTGGCTGGAGGGTCAAGCCCTAGAATGCCCTCTTCTTTTCAGTGCTGGTGCACACCACCATGCTTAACTTTTGACTCGGGTGCTGGGATTATAAATTAGGGTCTTTATGATTGTGCAGCGAGCATTTTAGCCACTGAACTGTCTCACTGGCCCCATGCTTAATATTTTATAGTACTTCAGTAAATATTTTCTGAATAAAAATGTAACATCTACTCATTGTGTAATATGTACTTGTTTGTGTGTTTGTTTGTGTGTGCAGACAGAGGGCAACCATGGGTGTCATCTACTATTTATTTATTTTTTTGAGACAGTCTCTCACTGAATTGGAACTCAGTAAATAGGCAAGGATTGCTGGCCCGTGAGCCCAAGTATCTCTCTGTCTCTCCATGGTATTACAAGCACATACCACCATAACTACCTTTTTTCTTTTTTTTTTTTGGAGCTGAGGATCGAACCCAGGGACTTGTGCTTGCTAGGCAAACGCTCTACCACTGAGCTAAATCCACAACCCCCCTTTTTTCTTTTAATGTGGGTTTTGGGGATCAAATTCAGGTCCCCATGCTTGCTAGTACTTTACTGAGAGAGCTATCACCCACTTCTCAGAATTATACATTAAAACAAAACAAAACAAAACCAAAAAACAAATAGAGCAGAACAGTAAAATACAGGTTTACTGTAGTTATTTCTTCTATAAAACATCAATTGTTAAACAATTATTAATAGTAAACGTACTTTGTATTGCTGGTTTGCAAAACAAGTATCAAGCAACTACTAGCAGTGAACCTACTTGAGACTGCTGATCCTCATGTCTGCACTTTCGGTGAGTTTCTTTGTTTCTTCTTTCCACCTGTTGGCCGCCTTTTGCTGAGCTGCCAATAGATGCCTCAGTTCAACAACAGAATTCCGATTACTGTCCTCCATCTCTCTCAATTGAACTTCAAACCCATGCTCCTTTATTGAGAACTGATGCTCCATTGTGCTGACCTAAGGAGTAAAAGGAACCATCACTTTCCTCTCAGGATTCTGGGAGCTATGTCAGCCAATGTCACACACAAAAAGAGCAATCCAATGTGCTCTTGAGATTTAGAAACCTTTGGGCGAGGCATCCAAGTAAGCAGTTAAGCTTACAATTTGTCTCCACTACAAATGAAATCTTTGTATACTTTAGTGAAAATACAACTACCATGGACTGTAATTTTGTGTGTGTGTGTGTGTGTGTGTATGTATGTGTGTGGTTTCACTGTGTAGCCCTGGCTGTCCTGGAACTCACTCTGTAGACCAGACTGGCCTTGAACTCAGAGATCCAACTACCTCTGCCTCTCAAGTGCTGGGATTAAAGCTGTGTGCCCATATAATATATTTTTAAGTCTGTAAGGTAGCACAAATTACTTTGCATATTTGTGATGAAATGTCATTTTATCTTTTAAATATGGATCTAATTGGACTAGTATTATAATTATAAAGATAATTCCTTTCCTCTTGAACCACAGTGTGCTTCTGCTACAAAATTTGGTCTTCATTAAAATGAAATTTATATCTGGACTTTATTTTGTACTATTGAGCAATATGATTATTCTGAAGTTGACAAACTGTCTTAATTACTGTAGCTTTAGACTGATAGGGTTTTTTTTTTTTCACATTTTACTGAGTAAAAATACCTTTGTAAAACACATGACTATTTTTCATTTAAGATTTCATATTTTTATGAATGCCTACTGCCCTGGATACCTACAGTAAAAGCTAGTCAATAACTGCAGTTGATGGGAACTAGGTCAGCACATGACTTCCTTTGACTCCTTGTAACAGCAGCAATAAGCAAAGTGAAACAACAGTACTGCTATTTTACAGCCTCACTGCAAGCTTGGAAGATGAGGATATTTACTATAAAAACCTAGTGCCATTCACAAAAAATGGCATGGAATGGAGGGAAAAGAGATGCTGATGGAATACCTGTTTCTTGAAAGTGCCTTAAATGGATTATCACAGAGTAAAAGAAGAGGGGAGGGTAGAGAAAAGAAAAGATAAAGATTTTTATCAGATGAGCCTTTTGCCCTGTGCATTCTTCTTGCTGCTGTTTTTACTCTAGCTAGGAGAGGCTCTCAGAGAAAACTGATGGAACATCCTCTTACTGATCTTGAAGAAATTCAGTGTCTGAGAAGCTGGAGGAGAGACTATGGCAGACTACAAAGCTGTGTAAGCTATAGTTCTGCTAGTGCTGTTTAACTTGCTTTGGCAGGAAGAACTGTTTGTTGTATGGTTGGAAAATATGTTTTTAAAAATTGTGTATATATAGAGAAGACAATCAGGTTCCAGAATGCTTTCCAAGTTCTACTAGTTAGTACTTTGAATTAGGATTTCATATTATTTGATGAGAGGTGCATGTATGCCCCCCCCCCACACACCCTAAAGAATGTTTTACTAGGATTCTAATGAATATTCTCTATACATTGATTTTCCCAAGAATACATTTAACTCATTTTTGAAAATACCTTTAATTTTGCTTTTTTTTGGGCCTCCAAAGCAATTTTTCTCAAATCCTCAGTCTCCTTCTGTAGTTGCTCATTTTCTTGCTGAAGCTTTAGCCTTTGCTCACTGACAAAGCCACAGTTCTCCCTCTCAGACTCCAGTACAGTTTGAAGTTTCTGGATCATTTCATGGGAACGTGATATCTCTTCTGAGGAACTGTTTTTGTTTTTTGTTGTTGTTGTTGTTTTAAACAAATGAAACAAAACACAAAAGATCAAGACGTGTACATTTTACAATTTAGATTTCTGTTTTCTTTATTCTGAGCCATTTCTTTTCACTTCAGCATGGTCTTGAAGAATGAGCCCATGGCTATATCCACAGCCCTCTTTTCACTTTAGAGTAATGTGGTTTTAAAATGTATGTAATACCAGGTAAATGCATTTAATTTAACAATATTAAGTAAGGATAGACAAGTTGACCTGCTATTACTCTTTTAGAAAATCAACGTGAAATATCTTTCAATTTTTCTTAGTGTTAAGAATTGCTACATCAAGAGAACAACATGGACCCAATAGTAGACAGATGAAACAGCTGCTAATCAAACTTTTATTGAATGTTAGTAGCATAAGAAAACACAATAGCTGACCACTTCACAAATTAAAGTGAAATCAATCTGCAGTTTCCTGTAAAACATCTCAGAATAGGGCTTTATAAATTCAAATTAAATAAGCTTATTTTAGCACAGGTTAATAGGTTGTTTTCTTGAATTTTCTCAGCTATGGATATTAGATCAGGTATTCTTTAAACATTTGTTTCAATCAATAGCTAATTTTCATTCCTATTTTCTGAAATTTACATCTTTCAATTACAGATAACCAATCACTCTGAACATACTCTGGTTTCTATTTGTCACAGGAAATATATAAATGCTACTAATATTGTGATGGCTTAATAGAAATACTGGTGGACATGGTGGTTCATGCTTGCTATCCCAGCCCATGGAAACCTAAGGCAGGAGGATTGCCTTGTGTTTGAAGCCAGCCTGGGCTACATAGTAAGTTCCAAGCTAGCATATGCTATAACATGAGACCTAGTCTCAAAATAAAAAGCTAAATAACTCAATTATTGGTTAAAAGTAACTTATAAGGAGAGAAATTTTTAATATGCATAAACAGTTTTTACCTGATTGCAGTTTTACTACCATGAACCATAGTTTATGTTTCTATTCCAACCCTAACTTCCCCAGTGCTTATGATTGACTTTGAACTGATTCATCTCTGTCCTGTTTAGACTTTTGCTTTCCTAATTCTTCCCACATTCTTGTAAGTTTTAAGTTCTATATGAAATCATTCATTTCTATAACATATAGTTTTAATTCTATATAAAAATTATTCATTCCTATAATACACATAGCTATGTTTTCTTTTTAAATAGTAAAGTTCCAATAATCAACGTCCCAATAAAATAGTATACACAGGCATTGGTCATAAAATGACATTCGTATCAAAAGATGCTGCAACAGAAGCAACCATGTGTCCCTCCTAACAGAAGTTCATAATATCACAACCACCACTATCACCACCACCCCCCAACCACCACCAACCAACCACCCACCATCACCACCAACCAACCACCAACATATCAAAAAGAACATTCAACATGAAAGCATGATTCAACATGTTTTCTACACATGTAATATATTACAGTTATAGATTCAAGAATGGAAATAATACAATTATCAATGCAGAATGGCCTTCAACAAAGTTCAACCCCCTTGATAAGAAACCAGGAATTCTGCCAGGCAGTGGTGGCATGCACCTTTAATCCCAGCACTCGGGAGGCAAACCCAGGTGGATCTCTGAGAGTTCGAGGCCAGCCTGGGCTACCAAGTAAGTCCCAGGAAAGGCGCAAAGCTTCTGAGAGAAACCCTGTCTCGAAAACAACAACAACAAAAGAAACCAGGAATTCAAGGATCATACCTCAACATAAGAAAAGCTACCCATGCTAAGATAGCCAACATTATAGTAAATGGGAAAAGACTCCATGCACTTCCTTGAAAATCAGGAACGAGACAGTGTCAGCTCTCTCCACTTTTATTCAAAGCAGTGACTGAAGTCTTAACAATAGCAGTAACACAAGAGAAAATAATAAAAAGGATACAAGTAGAAAAGGAAGGAGCCAAGTTATTTCTATTTGCATATGTATGATGTCATACAAAAGGGAACCTAACAATTCAACACAAAACCTCTTGGAACTGATAAACACTTTCAACACAGCACCATGATACAAAAAAATCAATGCAAGAAACCAGTAGCTTTTTAATAGACCAATATATAATAAACACTGAGAAAGGCATAAGGGAAACAATCCCGTTTAAAATATATATATATATATATATATATATATATATATATAACTAAGCAAGGAAGCCAAAGATCTCTACAATGGAAAATGTAACACTCTGAAGAAACTGAAGATACTAGAAGATAGGAAAAAAATTCTCAGGCTCATGGATCAACAGAATTAAAATAGTAAAAATAACTGAATTACTGTAAAGTCACCTACATATTCAATGTAATCCCCATAAAAATTCTACTGGTATGCTTCAGAGAGAGAACTAGGAAAAAAATCCTAAAATTCATAGAAGCACAAAAGACGCTGAGCAATGCTAGAAGTATCACAGTATCTTATTCCAAGTTACATTACATAGTCACAAAAACAGAAACAGCATGTAAGTAGTACAAAGACACACTCATAGATAAAAAGAATAGAACAGAGAACCCAGAAATAAACCCAGTCACCTGATTCTTGATAAAGGTTTCAGAAATACACTTCAGAGGAAAAGAACCAAAACAAATGAAAACAAAAAACCTCTTGGATAAGTGGTGCTGGGAGAATTGGACAGTCACATGTAGTAGAAGGAAACTAGTACTTTTCTTTCACTTTGTACAAAAACCAATTAAAAGTAAATTAAGAACTTTAATGTCTAAAATTGTTAGGGAAGAACATATAGAAAATACCTCAAGATATCAGCATAGCAAGGATTATCTGGAAAATACAGTAACAGCTTAAGAAATAATACTAAGAATTATCTAAAAGATTGCATGACCTATAAAAGCTTCTGCAAAATAAACTATAAGTGAAATCCAGGCTTCATATTGCACAAAAACATCTATGCTAACAATTTATCCACAAGAGGATTAAGTCTAGAATCTAGAATACATAAAAGAACATGAAAATGAAATAAAAACACTAAATAACACAAAACTAATCATCTGATCAGTAAGGTGGTTAATGAACTAAGTAGATCTCAAAAGAAATATAAATGGCCAGTAAATATATGGACAAATATTCAACATTTTTAGCAATCAGGGAAATGCAAATTAAAATCGCTTTGTGATTTCTATCTTACCCCAAGAAAATAAAACAAAAGCTGACAAGGCTGTAAGGAAGGAAGAGCCCTTAGTCACTGATGGTAGGAACCATAAAGTTATGCAACCATTATGGAAATCAGTATGGAAGTCTCCAAATTGGAAAAAAAAAAAAAAGAACAAACATAATCCAACTTGGAGATATATATATATATATATATATATATATATATATATATATATATATATACACATATACACACATACTCAAATTCTAAATCAACATATCACAGAGATACTAGCATATTCTTTGCATCTCTACTCACAATAGCCAGGAAGGAAATGGAACAAGCCTAGTTGTTCACCAACAGATGAATGCATAATGAAAATGTACATAAACACAGTGGTGTTTTATTCAGCAATAAAGGAAAATGCAATTATGATATTTTCAAGAAAATTGATGCAACTGGAAATCATTATACCAAGCCAGGCAAGCTAGACCAAAAAAGATAATTACTATGTGTATAAATGGTGGGTGTGTTTGTGGGTGGTGTGTGTGTGTGTGTGTGTGTGTGTGTGTGTGTGTGTGTGTGTGTGACAGAGAGAGAGAGAGAGAGAGAGAGAGAGAGAGAGAGAGAGAGAGACACAGAGAGAGAGACAGAGACAGAGACAGAGATGGAATGGAATCCTGAGAGTGCTGGGAGGATATCTTAGGAGAGGGAAGTCTATTTAGTGTGGCAAGGAAACCAGCCATAGAGTAGGCAGGGGACATAGAAGAGGGCAGTGTGGGAGGGGAACAGATGACAAGATTATGATTTATGAGTATAAAATGCTATCACTAAATTCATTATTTTGTATGCCAACTTAAAAACTAATAAAAATAGAAATTATAAAAAACATGTTTGGCTGTTTTAATAAGCTCTATAAAAAGGTAGGTAATTCACCAAAACCTATGTGAATGCCTAAAATGTTAACACAGGAAATGTAAAAGAAAACTTACTTAATTTCAAGTTGTTTTATTCTATTTTCTGCACTCTTTAGTCTTAGCTGAAGATCATCTTTTGAACGCTCTGCAGCAAGACATCTTTGGTGCATTTCTTCCAATTTTCTGTAATCACCTTCATCTTGTTTGCCTTCACGGTAAATCTGAAGGAGAGGCTTATAAACATTACCTTATAGGAAGAAATTATCTCAATAAATAAATAATGTGAGAAATAAAGTCATGACTATGTATTCATCTCTTCCTACTGTAAGAAGTTTTTTAAAGACACCTATGATTGATTCATTTACAAAATAAAATGCTATAAATTCCAGGGAGGCTATATAGCAGGGGGACCCTAGGATGACTGTGGCTTATAGTAAGTTTTGGTTTTACTCAATTACTGGGCAAGCCTCAACGAAACATTTCACTATTAGGATAAGAATTTATACTGTATCAAGCTGATAATAGAAAAATAAATTTTAAAAATCAGAAAAAAAGTTTGAAATCATGCTTACTATAAACTATTTAACTAATACAGAAATAGAAAACAGCTGCTGACACTTTAAAAAAAATGCTTAAAATGCCAATTTTAAAACAAGTAGTAGTTGGGTTGGGTATGTAGCTCAATGGTAGAGCCCTTGCTAAGAATGTACAAGGCCCCAAGTTTCACCCTAAAACATCAAGGAAAGAAAAAAGTGTAGTATTAGTGAATATTCTTCAGTACAATTTCCTAATGAAACAACCCAAAAGGAAGAGTAAGTATGTTTTAGTATAACTAGAGATCTTAAAGTTCTAGAACTTTGCTCTGGATTATCTGGGCAACAATATAGCTAAAATCAGAGTTAACTTTCTCAAGGGTCGTTGTGCTCAGTCTGGGCTTGCTCTTGTAGCACAGGGGCTAATTATAGCAGGCCCTGAGGTCCAGGTCACATTTTGGACAAATAGTTCATCTAACTGCCCTCCCAAGAAGGCTGCTTTGCTGGGCCACCTTATGTTGTCCCCACTGGTAAGACTGTGCTGTCCTTTCTACAGAGGTTGAATAGCAGTATGTCAGTACTCTTTGCTGAGACATTGAGCACCACTGTAGTCCTACAGTGCTATCTATAGCTTTGGCTCACTGCTTTGTGGACGACAGAGAACTAGTTGCTGTGCCTTCTAAGTTTTCCACTGCACTAATATAATCTATGCCATGTAATATTAAAAAAATCAGCCTGAAGCCTGATATATGTATATATATCTGGCAACATTCTAAATAGAACTTACATTACATGAAGGAAATGGAAAGATCTACCTTTAGGAGGGTGGCAGTCAAAAGTGTCTAGCTTGGAACACATGTGCATATGCTTATTTCACCAAATGAAGTCATATTCTAGGCTCTGCTTTGTAAATACTGTTTTACTACCTGATTTTGTCATTATTTTTGACAACATAGATATATCACATACTTTGAATGCCATGGAGTTTGCCTTTCAAAGTTAAATGCTTAGTGTTTTTTAACACTGTGTGAGTTATTTAGCTTTTCTAGGCGAGTTACTATCATAGCACCTTAAATGTGGTAAGTGCTCATATTTGGTTGCCCTTTCTTTCTCAAGGCACTTTACAACAGTGGGATAATAACTGCTAATGAAAAAGCATGCAACTATTTTTTTAAGAAGTAGTTTTTACGTCAAACATCATTGGAGGAAGTTATTTTATCTACTTACTATATTCTTTAAAAATACTTTATCCTATGTGTATGAATGTTTTGCCTGCATGTAGGGCTGTGTATCTTGTTGAGTGCCTAGTGCCCAGAGAGGTCAGATCAGGGCACTGGATACCCTGGAACTGGAGTTACAGATGGTTGTGAGCCTCCACATGGGTGCTAGGAATTGAACCCAGGTCTCTGGAAGAGCAACCAGTGCCCTTAACTGCTTATCTCTCTAGCCCCCTAATTACTATATTCTTAAAAGGTAAAAATCTGGGGCAGAGAACTAACTCTGTCAGTAAACTGGTTGTGGTATCAACACTTACATCAAAGCTGCCTGTGGAGGGATGTGCCTGTAATCCCAGCCCTAGGATGGCAGAAATTCATGTTACTTCTGGGGTTGCTGGCCAACTATCTAGCTGAGTTCATAAGCTGCAGTTTCAGTGAGACTCTATCTCAGAAAACAAGGTGGAGAAAGATTGAGGAAGACATCAATGTCAACCTCTGGCCTCTATACACACATACACAAAAGTAAAGTTCATAGCAATCCTATGATATTTTGGTTGTATATACCTATTATACCTTATTCTAACCTCAGTAAGTTGGCATAAAGTTAAAAAAAAGAAAGACAAAATGAAAACTACTTTTGGGATAAGGCTAGAGCAATAAATATGGATATTTAAGAAAGTTATACCTTGAAGTACAAAGTTCAAAGGATATGGGTATTCTTAGAAAGAAATAGATGTGATATGAATATTTAAATGAGACTTTAGTTATATTTGAGTAATACTGCCCAGAGTACTTAGAAGGCAGATGCGACCAGAGCAGGAAGCAATGTAGAAACCTGCAGCCGCAAGGCAGCTGTACTTCCTTCTTACCTTCTCGAGTTCTTCTTCCACAGCTCTTTTCCCTCTGATGGCTCGATCGATTTGACCTTGCTTTTCATCACAGTCCTATAAAATCAAATCATAATGCAAATAAATGTATCTGGGGAAACATTAAGGTGAGAAAAAAATGGAAAAGTAAAATGGTTTGTTCATAACAAGAATATTACAGTTACCTCATCAACTAAGTAAGGCCATAGTACTTATGTACTTATGTAAGTACATAATACTTACAACTAAGTTAGGCTAATTACTGGGCATAGTAATTGTCAACCTTCAAAAAGTGACCTATTCCAGAATTTCATTAATTGCCTTTGGCTTTTGGATACCAAAAAATTAACAGAATAAGTAAGAGGCAGAGGCTGGCATACCCATGTGAGAAAAAAAAATGAGCTTGGGGGGGGAATAGGTTTTCTATTCATATAATATTATCAAATTATCTTGAAAAAGGAACCAGACAGTGCCACAATATGCCAAGTAAAACACAAGTGCAGAATTCTAACATTTTTTCTTTACAAAATAGCCAACATCCAGGGAAATCCATTAGCATGCACATAAAACATTGAAACATATATACTTAAAAGACCTTTTGTGTCAAACATTTTACTTAGTAATTTAACAAGTATATCAACTAATCCATACAATTATTCTGTCAAGATACTAAAAGCACAAGAATCAACCAGAGTTCTTCATAATTACTTTTCTATTTATTTGAGATTAAGTATAGTTTTATTGTGAACCTGCTTTGTTGACTATACACCACGAGTGATATTCATTTTTTTCATAATTATACAAAAGGCCTACCCTCAGTGTTTCCAAAATCTAAAGCCAAGCTCTTAAACTATGATTCAGAATTGATTACCTTGAACTCTGTTAATAATAATAAGGTAGGATTTTTTGTTGTTGTTAAAATAGGACTCAGTTTGTAGGAAAATCATTTTTAATGTCTTATACATACATATTCATATATATGATAAGGTACTTATCTATAAAAGGTTTTGTTTTTTAGGGGGAATATTTTTCATAGTCTCACCACATGGCCCAGGCTGCCCTCAAACTTGAACTCAAGACCCTCCTGTCTCTCTGTCTGCTGAGTGGTAGTTTTATGATGCTATGTTTATGATGTGATTTCTGCTATGTTTATAATGCCACTGATGTAACTTTAACACATATGTGTGCTAGTTAGTCTTTGTCACTTGCCAAAACTAGACTCTCAACTGAGAAACTGCCTCCAGCAGACTGGCCTGTGGGCCTGTCTATGGGAGCATTTTCTTGATTAAAGACCTGCAAACTGTGGGTGGTGCCACCCTGGGGCACATGGTCCTAGGTTGAAAACAGAAGGAGCAAGTCATAAAGAGCCAGTAAGCAGCATTTCTCCATGGTCTCTGCTTTATTTCCTTCCCTGGATTACGGACTATAACCTACAAGCTAAGCTAAACCCCTTTTTTTCTCAAGTTGTTTTTGTCAGTAATTTACCCCAGCAACAGAAAGTAAACTAGGACAATATGTTAATAATAACACAGATGCATCTTACTTCTTGATTGGAAAGTGGCCTATGAAGAAAAGAGTAACTATACATATATCTATGCCCCTACTTATATCACTGACATCAAGGGATGATGGGTCCAACAGTATTTGGTTAACCTGGGTTAAAAATGGGTAAATGAAACAAAAAAGTTGAAATATTTATAATTACCATAATATTATATTACTTCTATTAAAATGTACTATAATATTAAAATGAACTTCATAAGTTTTTATTAAAAGCTTTGCTCATAACCCCTGATATACCTGCTTTTGGTGATAAATTAATTTTTCTAGCATTTGTGAAATATTTCTAAAATCATACTTTATAAAGAGCTAGCAAATATTAAAACTGATAGCATAGAGGCCACACAAACAAACAGAGATCATAAAAAAAAAAGAGACCACCTACACCTCCTCATTTGGAGACTCAAAAACAGCTACACATTTCTTAGAACTACTTGTCTTTGCTGTATTCTACAGGCTCTCACAAGATGGACTATTCATTTGATTCTAGAAAGCTTTAAACTTCTATGGACTTCTTGAATGGTGTACTTCTTACATATCTGCAGTTTTCTTTGTAATTTCCCTTGCTACTCATTTCTAGTTTATTATCCTGTGACTTGATAAGTATTAAGAATTATTTCAATTATTCTGTATTTTTTAGAGTTGCTTTATGGACTAAACTGTGATCTACATTAGAGAAAACTCCATTGGCTGCTGAGAAAATTGTGTGTTCTATAGCAGTGTACTGCCTAATTTATAGTGTAGTTCAACACTGAACTTTCTTTACTGAATTTTAGTTTGGAAGACTTAACACTGATATGAAGGAAGTACTGAAGTCCTCCATTATCATTCTATCAGGACCAAACTGTACATTTACTGTTAGTCTATGAAACTGACAGTCCTGTTTCTTTGCTTACTTTATTGATAATTTCTTCCCTTTATTAATATGAAGTGGCCTTCTTTATCCCTTCTATGTCATTTTTGCTTGAAGGCTATTTAAGTCAGATTTGGTTATGGTGCATCCTGCTTATTTTCTGATTCCATTCACTGGGTACATCAATTACCGTTCTTTCACTTTTGGTTTGCCTTTGCCAGTAAGGTGAGTTTCTTACATTTACAGCTAGTCTTCATCTTTTAATTGGAGAATTAGAACTATTTGTATTTAGGGTTACTAGTGATTCTTGTCATTTCACCGACTGTTTTCTAATTGGTTTGACCATTACTACTTTCCTCGTCCAGATTCACATGATGATCTTTGGTGGTTTCCTAGGTTGGACATGGCTAATTCTTTCCTACTTTTTATTTGTTTATTCCTCTTATGGAATTCACTCTTTGCTGTGCTCTCCAGAGTTAGATTTTTCCTCCTCTGTGTACAGGTCTCCTTTTAGCATCTTCTGCGATACTGTCTTTGTGGTCATGAACTGCTTTAGTCTGTCCTTGTCATGAAAGGTCTTTATTTCTCCATCAATTTAAAAATGTACATTTGCTAGATACAGTAAAGCTGGCTGGCAGTTACTCACTTTCAGTATCTTATCTGAAATACACTGTTTAATGCTTTCCTGACTTCCAGTACTCCTGATAAAAAGTCTTTTCATTCAGGATATCAATTCTACTTACCCAGAATAATCTTCAACTTCTGGTCCTCCTGTCTCACCTTCAGAGTGCTAGGTTTATAAATGTGTACTAACACAGAGTTTATGTGGTACTCAGGGCTTTTCACATAGTAGGCATACATTCTACCAACTAGGCTACACTCCTAGCCTCTAAGAGGGTATTTCTCATCCACCCTAGAAATCTCCCTATTTTTAAAAAGTATCTTTAATATTTAAATTATTTTTTAACCAGACAGCACAATTTTTCCATAGAATAAATGTAATATTACATAATATTACATATATTTTTAAAAAATCATTCAGGTATAGAAGTGTTTGATATATAGTATAAAACATTTGTTATATAATGAAATTGCCAAAATAGAATACAGTGAGTTTTATAAAGAGTTGGTTGTTACACCATTGTTTTAAGGATTCCTAGTCTTAGACAGTCCTCATTCTTTTTGGAAAACAGAACAAAAAGATTTGTTTTTATAGCATTTACAACTGATTAAAGTGATCTTTGATGGTGACAAAGAGACATTTTTCTTTCCTTTCACAAAGATGCAAGTTTGTTTGTTTGGTTTTTTTTTTTTTTTTTTTTTTTTTGATAATCTATGAAAAAGAACAAGTAAAATAAGACAATTGTATGTGACCAGTAGGCCATGATGCATCCCATTTGTTTTACAAACTGTTTCTACATCATTACTACATGTGAAATTAAGTTAAGAAGAAAATAATCATTCCTGGTTTTTATATCCAGGACCTCTGTAAAATGATTAAAGTACACTACATGGTTTGTAGCTTTTTGGAGGTATTTAAATATTATTCTGTTGATGTTTATTTACTTTAAAAATACTGTGCAAAAACAGTGCTAGGCAATAGGGAAAACTAAGGACAATAGTCAGATTCTCACTTTGGGGTGTTACAATCTATTAGGAGATCTTCTCCTGGAAAGAGTGTGGTTGCACCAATATGTTCATGTGTTGAACATACACTAATGCACATTATTTATGAGAATACATAAAATATTGATAAATTTTATAACAGATTAAAAGTGATGGAAGGATTCAGAAAAGATGTGTGTTTGTGAAGTTGTACGTGTCTTTCTAATTCCTAGAAATTCTAGTGTTTGGATCTTTTGGGAACAGTCATTATATTTCATTTCATTAAATCTTCAAGTTAAATTTAAATTTCTAATCTCTAGTCACATGAAAACACTTTTCCACACTGCCCCCATTTGCCTACTCATCCTTATGTATCTATTTGTAGGAAGCTTTACTGTCTTTCTTCTTTCCTACTGACATACATAGCTTTTCTTCCTTCCTTGTCTTCCAGATGAACCCAGCATATGGCAAGACCTGCAGCAGGTTGGTTTAGTGGCCCTGTGCTCTGTCAACAACAAATGAAATGGGAGGAATGCCACTGTCCTACTTTACCTCCCACAAGCCAAAGACAGCACAAAACACTACTAATACCTAGCACAAGTCATGCTTAACAAATGTATATGGAACAAATGAATTTCCAATGTCATACATACTGGTCATCAAAGAATGTAATATTTGGAGGAAAATACTAACAAGGTTTTTTTAACATACCATCTGAAGGGCTGAAAGTTCTTCCCTTAATTGTGAAATCAGTACTTCATACTGTTTTTTTGTGCTTTCAACCTGTGAATGAAGACATGATTCAGGGAAAGAATAAAAAATGATTACTGTCAAAAATTTAGCATGATGAATTTTATTTAAAAAAGAAACAACTTTTATGACATAAAATATAAATAGGCATATAATGTATGAGCTACGTGTAGTGAGCATGCACGCAGGTGGCTGGGGCAGGGAGATTTTGTTCATTCTGTCTGGACTATATAGTGAGTTCAAAGCTACCCTAAGTTATACAACAAATCGTATAGATCAGAGGACTGCACTTGTAGCACTGGTTTAGTATATAAAAGGCTCCAGAATCTTCAGCATTATAAAATAAAGAATGGTCATGAGAACTGAGGACGATAAATCCCAAACGACAGTTGTTGTAAAGCATTTGGTCTCAGGATACTTTTACACTGTAAAAACAAAGCTTTTGTTTATAACGGATTCTTTTGTTTAGCATTTTACCATTATTAGAAATAAAAGCAGGAAACCATAAAAGTTTTACTATTATGTCCCCCAAATAATTTAATCATTACCTTAGATAGAATAAATAATCTTAATGAAATAAATATATTCTCCCAATCTAAAATGTTAGAGGACAGCCCATTTTCAATTTTTGTATACTTCTTGAATGTCTGGCTGGACAGGAGACAGTTAGGCTCAAAGGTGCTGGTGCACTCCACCTGTTCTGCTGGTGCGTGTCACACCACCTCCACAAGTAGCACTTTGCACCCGTGAAAGAATGAGTGTGAAAAACAATGTCTGGGGCTCCCTGAATGTTGCCAAATGTCAGAGAGCTAGGAGGAGAAAAGCAGAATCATACACCGAACATGCAATTAGTAACTCCCCCCCCCCCCCCCCCCCCCCCGAGACAAGGTTTCTCTGTAGCTTTGGAGCCTGTCCTGGACTAGCTCTGTAGACCAGGCTGGCCTCGAACTCACAGAGATCCACCTGCCTCTGCCTCCCGAGTGCTGGGATTACAGGCATGTGCCACCACCGCCCGGCACAATTAGTAACTTTTAAAGCATTTATGTTCTCTCTATAGGATCTTTTCACAGTGTACACTAGACAGTAGTGCTAAGTAAATGAGTGTTCAAGGAAAGCTTTGAACAGAGATTTTCAGAAACAGAATAACTGGTATGCACAGAGCATTTTGAAGAATTCGTTATACTTCAGGATGTCTGTGACAATAATTTTTCCTAAGAGCTTGTCAGGGTTTTTTTTTTTTTTTTTAAGGAACTAAGAGGATTATTGATGACGACTTAGACCTAAGGGAAACTTTTATGATTAAAAGCCTTTGGAAACTTTTTTGTATAAAATAACCTATTAATGATATAGCACAAACTTTCCTTAGAATACATTCAGTATTGCCTGCTATGTACTTTGTTTGGTTAATTAATATGTTATCTTTTTGAAGGCCTGCCAAACAGTGTATGTGGCTCAATTTCAGGCTTTACTTGTGCTATAATTTATGTTGACATTTTAGATAAATCAGGGATTAGGACATTAAGGATTAATCTATTTTTTTACAGGTAATAATATGAGCATAGCATTTGTTGAGGATCGTGTGCAGTGAGTACTGTTCAGAATGCTTTATGTGTATCATATCATTGTTCTTACAACATCCCCATGAGTTATTACCTGCTTTACAGATGAGGAGATTAAGTGTTATAGTTTCCAGTTAGTAAGTTTCCAGTGACCAGAAAGGCCCTACTGAGAGATGGTAGAACCTTTACGAAGTAGGGTCTACTAGGAAGTCTTCAGCTCATTTGAGGCATGCATTTGAAGGGGATACTGGACCTTTTATTGCCCAGCTATGTGATGCATGGTTTGGCTCCACCATGTATTCCTGTCATGATATGTTGTCTAGCTGAAAGCCTGACAATGGGACCAGCTAATCACAGACCACAGCCACTGAAACCGTGAGCCAAAATAAGCTTTTCTTGTTATAAGTTAATGCTCTTATATTTTTGTTATAGGAATGGAAAGCTGACTTAAACAGCAACAGACAGAGAAATTAAGCTATGAATGTTTCATGTAGCATAAAAATTTGAGCTGTTAAAAGTATAATTTAAGCCGGGTGGTGGTAGCACACGCCTGTAATCCCAGCACTCGGGAGGCAGAGGCAGGTGGATCTCTGTGAGTTCGAGGCCAGCCTGGGCTACCAAGTGAGTCCGAGGAAAGGTGCAAAGCTACACAGGGAAATCCTGTCTTGAAAAACCAAAAAGTATAATTTATCTGCTCCCTACACATTTTCTAAACTGTGTTCTTTTCAGTGTCTAATACTGATACAACTAACTTGAAGCTTTATGACAATAATAAGAATATATTTTTAAGTATTTTTTAATGCTGCCAAACTCAGCTGAATCAAAGTACACTTTCTGAAAAGAATCTTCTGAGGTGGTAACACTGTAATATTATCAGTGAGCTAAGACCTAAGGTTCACAGAGAATTTTTAGCAGTAGGATCTGATGAAACAAAATATGAGACTGATGAAGTTTACAATAGGTAGAATTCTGAAATTTATATAGAGACTAAAATCTCTCTTATGCCCTCTGCATTTCCGTTCCTCCCTCCTTCCTTCTCTCTTTCTAATTTCTTGCCATGTAGCCAGACTCGTCTGAACATACAAACCTGTGTGTCAGCCACCCAAGGGCTAGGATTATATGCTGTGTCACTACACCCAGTTTTTTAAATATACAAACACATAAACCTATTCTTTACATAAACATTTTCTTTTATAATAAGGATAGTTGTAAATGAAATACCAATTGACTAGAAACTAATTTTCTACTTAATAAACAGACAAGGCTAAGAATGGTCATATACTAATAATAAGGGCCAACTTTTTTTTTTTTTTTTTTTTTTGCTTTTTGCTTTTCGAGACAGGGTTTCTCTGTGTAGCTTTGCTCCTTTCCTGGATCTCGCTCTGTAGACCAGGCTGGCCTTGAACTCACAGAGATCCTCTTGCCTCTGCCTCCTGAGTGTTGGGATTAAAGGCATGCCCCACCATCGTCCGGCCAATGGCCAACATTTTATTTAAAAAAATTTTTCATTAAAAAATTGAAGTATCACTTATCCAGAGGGCATGATCCAGTTGGGGGCTCCTCAGCTTTTGGTTCATAGTTCATGTGTTTCCATTAGTTTGGCTATTTGTCCCTGTGCTTTTTCCAATCTTGGTCTGAACAATTCTCGCTCATACAATCAATCCCTCCTCTTTCTTGCCAATTGGACTCCTGGAGCTCCACCTGGGGCCTGGCTGTGGCTCTTTGCATCTGCTTCCCTCAGTTATTGGATGAGATTTCTAGCACAGTTGATTAGCTTGAAATGTTTGGGAGGCACCCAGGCAGTGGGACCCGGACTTGTCCTTAGTGCATGAGCTGGCTGTTTGGAACCTTGGGCTTACACAGGAACACTTTGCTCAGCCTGGGAGGAGGGGACTGGACCTGCCTGGACTGAATCTACCAGGTTGAGCTGAAACCCCAGGGGAGTCTTTGCCCTGGAGGAGATGGGAATGGGGGATGGGCTGGGGGAAGGCGGGGGCAGGAGCAGGATGGGGGAAGACAGGGGAACCCATGACTGATATGTAAAATTAAATTAAATTATAAAATAAAAAAAGAATGGTAAAAAAAAATTGAAGTATCTGAGAGATAAGCCATGTTTGTTCTTAAAAAGCAAAGTTTGACACATTTTTGTTCAATTTTATAACCAGAACAGAAGTATATGAAAATATGCTCATTATATTTACTATAGTCAATAAAATAGACTTAGAGCAATTTTCAACTGCAATAAATAGGGAAATGATTGATAATATGGACATTTTCAAGGAAAATACTTTCAGCTACAGCTTAATAATCAGAAATAAATATACATTAATATTTACAGTGTTTACTGTATAAGAAATAAACTATGATTAAGTACATGCTTTATTTATCAAAATATTACCTATTCTCTGAAATAACAAACACTGCAGGAATATAAAGATGTAGATAGTAAAGGCTCTCATGACCTAATATTTACTTGGTGATGTATATACATTTTTGTTTCATATATACCATAATTATTCAAAGAAAACCCAAATAAAAGGCTATAAATAGTGTGATTTCAATTTTCCTTTGATGCTATTATTTCATTTCTCCTCACCATGTAATAATTTTTAAAGTTTAGATATAAAAAATGGCAACAGTGTGGAACCTACAGAAGGCAGAGAACAAATGAAATGCTTGGCACATGGGAAATGTTAAGTAGATACTCCTTGAGTAAACACTTGGCATAGCAGGGGAAGGCTGGCTTTAAGAAAACTAATAGGAACATGCCTAAAAGGAAAGGTCTGGGATTAAGAGAGTATGTTCAGCTAAGACATGATAGACTCAGATATACACCTGGGCTGCTTACAGATAGGGAGGTAACTAGGGTTAGGGCACAGACACAAGAGTCTCAGATGTCCACTTGGGCAGTTTATAGGATTAGGGAGCACACAATAGTGTCAGGGCAGATGAGGAGGTTACTAGGGTTAGGGGGCAGACATCAGAGTCTCAGATATCCACATAGGCTGCTGACAAATAGTAAAATACCTAGAGTTTAGGAGGCAGTTACTACAGTTTATAAAGGTATTTAGAATAAATATTGAGACCACAACACTTTTAAAAAATGCACTGAAATTATAGGTTAACATAAATGAAACTTCAATCAGCT
This sequence comes from Onychomys torridus, assembly GCF_903995425.1. Classification (NCBI taxonomy): domain Eukaryota; kingdom Metazoa; phylum Chordata; class Mammalia; order Rodentia; family Cricetidae; genus Onychomys; species Onychomys torridus. The sequence goes on from NC_050448.1 coordinate 22,145,624, forward strand.
CTAAAAAAATCAATGTATTTTAACTGATCTTAAAAATGCAACTAGAATGGAAAAAATAGGATATAATTTTTTTTTTTTTTTTTTTTTTTTTGAAAAAGGGTTTCTCTGTGTAGTTATGGTGCCTGTCCTGGATCTCTCTCTGTAGACAAGGCTGGCCTCAAACTCACAGAGATCCGACTGCCTCTGCCTCTCGAGTGCTGGGATTAAAGGTGTGAGCCACCACCACCCGGTCGATAAAATATTTTTACAAAGGTCCGGAAGACAACCAATATTTATTATTAGCTACTTTTTAATGTCTAATAGTATTGTCAAGAGTATTGAAAGATATAGTCTAAAGTTAGAACATTCTCAAGCTAACATATAGGGAATGTTCTTGCAGGAAGTGTTAGAATAAAAGGCATTAGTCTTGACTCTGTCTTAAATTTGAATTTTTACTTTGGGAAATTATCTAATTTCAATTCATAATAAAGTGCAGTCACACATCATGTAACACCAGGGTTTGTTCAGAAACATTATTTAGGTAATGTGGTCACTGTGAATATCAAGAGTGTATTGTATGTGCATAAACCTAGGAGGTTCAGGGTTCACAGGCTATGAAACTATACAGCATGGTAATGTATAGAGTAAGGTATACACTGTGGTATTTGTCTACCCAAACGGATTTTAGCCTGAAAGGGTACTGTAAAAATACCAGGCAACAGGTGTTGCAGCTCTATTATAATTTCATAAGATCACTGTCATCATAGCTTGTTCTTAACCAAAATGACCTTACATGGCATGACTAAAGAATATTTCTAAGTGATGTATTTGCATGGAAAATGAAAACTACCATTGAGTTGTTAGAAAGAAAACAAATATGTTAGTCTTGTGTTTTTAAATTATAAAAAATACTTGAAATTGTAGTCCACTGAGGAGAAAAATATTGAGCACAGAAAATATAGGTAAGAAAACACCCACTAGAAGTCAGACTGTCGTACATTACTCTATACCCCAGTTCAATTTAAAGGAAACAAACACCAGTTTTTGGCCACTTACACTAATAGTTTCACACAGTCTTTGAGAATAAGCACACAAGGTTTTAATTTTAAAGTATTTAAGTAGCATTTAGTCTTAGTTAGGACTTAAAGTCTGTATTTGAAGTATAATTAAAAATTCCTCACTTCTTTCCTTGCTTTTAGGGCAGCATCTTGTATAAGCTGGGAAATTGTTTTCTTCATTTTCTCTCTGTCATCTTCTTTTTGCTTCTCTTCAAGCAGAATCTTCAGAAGACAATCATGGCATGTTAAACATCACATTTCACTGGTAAGGTAATTCACTCTTTGACAGCACAGTATCATTCTTGACTTCTGGAAGGATCTCCCCAAACATTGTCTACCTTTTCCTAATTAAATCTTTAGTATTTATTTCAGCCAGCATTTCCCAACATTTTTCTCATCTCCACAACTGAAAGTCTCAGGGTCATTCTGAACTTTTATTCTTTTTATACATAGATAAAAATAAGTAAATCTTTTTTTTAAAAAAAAAAAGAGGAAGAGAATCCTAGATTTTCAACAAGCAACCACAAAATGGAAACCCTCTAGCAGTTAAGAATTAGTCAAGAGGAAAATTAATATAATAGCCATAGGCCGCTTCTGAAAGCTTCGTTGACTTAGGACTAAAGTGATACAGGCCATGTTGCCCTGTCTCCTCTCCATTACACACCACACAACATCAGATAACTTTTTATACAACTATGCTTCAGAGGGTAAAGACAAATGAATTTGTCCTGTTCTTAAATTTTCTAGCTAACTTGGGTATTTAGAACAGTTTACAAGCATAATATGACTATTGTAGGTAGTATTATACTTTTGGTGGTACTAAGGATAAAACCAAGGGCTTCATATGTGGTAGAAAAATATTCTGCCACTGAGCTGTATCCCAAGACCTACTACATACATTTTAACTATTCCAAGAGTGGAGAGACAGAATTTAAACCACAGATGGGAACACTAGCTGAAAGGCATAAGCACTTTAGCATTTCTGCATTTTAGATTTGAAGAGATAATTCCCCTCCCCTTAGCAACAAGGTCTTAACTATGTAGGACCTACTGGCCTTAAGTTCATTATCCAACGGCTCCACCTCCCCTAAGTGCTGGGATTACAGATTGCAGGCATGTGTCACCTCATCCAGCTTCCTTTTTACTAGGTTTGTAATATCCAATTTATACTTTCTGCATTTTTAGTGTCTCTCTTGAAAAATTTACCACTTCAAGAAAGAAACCTAAATTAATGCACTTCCTATATACCCTGTGCACTTCCTACTGGAGTACTCTGCATATATTACACAGTTCATGAATGCTGGTATATATATTAATGCTATAATGAGTTCTACAAAAAAAGAAGTGACATTTTAAAAAATCATCTACTTTCTGTCTTCTAAGATTATACTCATTTATAGGGAAACAATACAAGACAGAAAGCATGGTCCAGAATAGTATAGAAATCAAAATGGTTAAGGGGTTGGGGAAAAAAAGCATCAGTTGAAGAATCCATCTAATCTTTTGAGCTATGTTTAACTTTGTCAATTAGGCTTCTGCTTGATGAAGGAACTGTACAGGTAAAAAGGAAATCAACATGTCCAAGAGTTATCTGATTAAGTATACTCTGGTAAAGGACTATGACAGTACAGAGGATGAAGGACAGTGACTCAGGATATAGGGACAGAACAAGTCTGATATTTAAATATTGTTTTTGAAAAATGACTATAATGTTAGTATATTTTATGATATTACTCTTACCATCTAAAATATAGCATAATTATTAGATAATGAGAAATGTAGCAGTTTGTTTCCATGCATTAATTTGGAAGCTGATGATCCCTTTATTGTTAGGGCATGTGAAGATCTTATTCTTTATAAACATGTTTGCACATTATCTTACCTGATTCTTTTTAAGGTTTGCTTCTTCTAAGAGTTGCATGCTATCTCTGGCTCTTGAAATAGCCTCATATTTCTCATTTTCTGATTCACTGCACTTTGCTTGTAGCTCTTTGATTTGCTTTTCCAAATGTGTTTTACCTGTTCTTAGTACATTAGCTTCTTGAATTGCTATACATAATCTACAAATTAATAACCATAATATGAAAGTTAAATATTTTAAAGAGAAGAAATGACATATGAGGTTTACTGAAAATCACCATAGGATTGTATTATGATTGTTATTTTTACATGTGTTTCTCATTTAAACCTTGCTCTATAGATGTAGATTTTACTATCTCCATTTTAAAGAAAACCATACCCACAGAACTTTAACTTTTGATTAAGAATAAAAAGAGCAGCAGATCTGAAACTGAAGCAAGATATTCTGACACTAATTATGTGATGACATCTATGGTTTTTTGGTGTCTTTTTAATTTTGTGAAAATTTCATAGATGTATACAATGTATCTTGGTCATATGGATCCACTATTGCCTCTCTCCAGCTCCATCTCTCCTCCCTCAACATGTTCTCCATCTACCTCCTAATATCATGTCTATTTTTTCTCCCACTAAGTCCAATTTGTGCTACCCATATGGATATGTGTGTGAGATTGTTTACTGGAATGTGGTCAGCCTACCAATGGCCACCCCCACAAAGGGAAGTTAATCTCCCTCTCTCAGCAGTCATCAAATGCCATTGGCTCTCCAGCTAGGGATGAGGCACTGAGAGTCCCTCTCTGTTCTTTGCTAGATTTTTAAACTGGCTTGATCTTGTACAGGTCTTATGCAGGCAAACACAGCAGCTATGAGTTCTTGTCGTATCCAGAAGCCAATCTTTTATGGCACATCTCTTCACCCTCTGGCACTTACACTCTTTCTGTCTCATTTTCTGTGATGTTATCCAAGCCTGGGAGTAGGGGTAGAGTAGGGATGTTTACATACTTGTTCTACCTACTGCTGAGCACTCTGAGAAGAACTACTTATTCTCAGAGCATTGAAGAGTTATGAGTCTGTGCAGTAACCACTCCCTTCTGTGGTAAGAAGCTTCTCTGACCAAGGTTGAGAGCAGCACAAACCTGTTGATATATTTGAAGTTGTAGACAATTTCTATGCAAAACGGATTACAATCATGTATTTGACTTTCAGCCATAAATACAATGTCAATTTATAGGCTGTGTATTTAATCTTTCATAGGATACTAATGACAATTTTCAAACCCTCAGTGGAACATTACAGATCTAGATAGAACAACAAAAACAAAATTGTAGTAAAACAGCAATTTAAGACGGAGCTATAGAATATATTTTATAAAGAAGCTCAGCTATTCAGAGATAATTTAAAAAGTTATTGCTCCAAAAAAAAAAAAAAAAAAAAACTTGAGGGAAATTATCTATATTTTCTCAAGTACTTTTTCCCTTGTGTAACTACGTTGATCTTTAACATAGAATTTTTATTCAACTTCATTATCTTTTTACTTTCTGCTTTAAAACGGAAAGAAAATTTGATTCTAAAACTAAGAATGGCTATGCTGCCTTGGGGGAAGGTAAAGGCAGTACATAATTTCCTTATATACGAAAAAGATGCCTCACAGTTTCCTGAATTATTCAATATGTGCCTTATATTCTCTACCTTATGATTTTATTAGCTTAAGTTCATGTTTTGGACATGCTCTGCTATGTATCCAAGGCTAGCATTGAACTCATGACCACTTGCATTACTTTCCCAGGGCTTGTACTGCCTCCTGTACATCTCTTACTGATGGGGATCTGCATCTGACTTCCTGAAGCAGCATCTGTATTTTCATCCACCAATTAAACATCCCAGGATGTTATCAGACAGCACCTGAAACCTGCCTAATGTTTTCATCATTGCATTCATAAAATGCCTTCATGTATAATTTTCTATTGTTTTATGACTACAGAAGTTTATGTAACCACTTCCATTTTGGCAGATGCTATCTAGAGTGTGTTCATAGGCCATGGCTACTCACATTTAGCTCAAAATAGACTCACTCTTATTCTTTTTGATAGGAGAGTTGTGATTTAGGTCAGCATTTTAAGTGCTTAGTTTGTAAGAAAATGTTTCATTGCTAAGATGTTTAAAGTTTTATTCTCTAGAGAATATTTAGAGAGCTATTATGCGAACTGAATAGTCTACCTATCCACTGCTAATCACTATTTTTTCATTCCTCATTTCAAACCTTTGGTGCACTAGTGGTGTTACACGTGCTGTACCTGACCTTTGTTCTTCCCTTATGTTGATAATGCTGGACTTCATTTGAGGCCTATGCTCCCAGGAAGACAGACACACCTAAGTAGTGCCTCTATACTTATTCTAAAAAAGTCCTTTTGTTACTTTCTAGAAAGGGGCAAACCCTGTACTCACATATGCCAAGATCCTTTCTGATGTCTTCCATAAGACCATTCCTCATTTGTTTATCTGCCTGCGTGAAATCTCTTCCTAATTTTTAAAAAGGATTCTCTATTATGAACATGCTCACTACTGAAAAGTCTGATTTTTCTGGTGCTTTTGGTCTTTTACAGTGCTAGAGTCTCCTTAAAATACCTAATCAAACCTTAAAAGAAAAAAAATTAAGATTTTATTTTAATTTTTTAAATTATGTGTCTATGTAGATATCTGTGTGTGGTTATGTGATGTGTGTATAGGTGACGCCAACAGCTAGAAGAGGTTATTGATTCTCCTGGAGCTGGAGTTACAGGTGGCTTTGAGCTGTCCAATGTGGGTGTTGGGACTAAATTTGGATCCTCTGTAAAAGAAACAAGAGCTCTTAACTGCTTAGTCATCTCTCCAGCCTCAAACAGAAAATTTAATGTTTACATCACTTTTACACTACTGCTCTTAAAGGCAGCACGTTCTCTATTTCTAATACCATGATTAGTCAATGAATAATGAACAAATGGCTTCACCTGTGAACACAGATGTTGCTTTAAAGAAGGTGTTAAAGTTTTTTCTTCGGGGTGTAAGAGATGGCTCAGTGGTTAAGAGCACTCGCTGCTCTTCAAGAGACCTGGGTTTGATTTCCAACAACTATGTAGTGGCTCCAAACTGTCCATAATTCCAGTCCAAGGGGATCCCATATTCTACTTGTCCTCTGTGGGCACCAAACAGGAATGCAGTGCACAAACACATATGGAGATATAACACCCATATATACAAACTTTTTCTCCAAATAATGAATGGAAAATTATACCTAGTCTCCCTGGGATTTATTTTAATTCTTTCATAGATCTCTCAGCCTTATCCTGTTCTGTAGGCATAGTAATAAGAGTTCTAAACACACCTTACACATACTTCCTGAAGCCATCCAAAACATAACTGTCAAAAAAACCTGCTTACCACTTCTCCTTTTCTCTCTCTCAGATATGATCATTTTTGATTCCTTTAGGGAGCATATCCATTTTCTTCTGCCTATTTTAGCTATTCTAAATCTTAAATGGCAAAATTTTTAGCATAAACAGTACATTTTGAAGTTAGGATGGGCAGATATATTATTGTCAATTTTATTACCATGAATATGTCAACTATAAAATTTTATTAAACAAATATTGCTCATTTTTATAAGTAAATAAAATCATTAAAGTTCTTGTAACATACATACACACACATACACATACACATTTCAATCTCACATCATTTTTAACTTGGGCCAATTAAAAACTTTAAAGGAATGTTAAGGTGAAAATATGAACTATCAGAGTCTGGGAAGATGGCTCTGTCAGAAAGAGTACTTTCTATACAACCATGAGGACCTGTGTTTGATCCATAGTATCTACATAAAGGAGCCAGGTGTGGCAGTGTGGTCTTGAAAACTTAGTGCTATGGAGGCAAGGACAGAAGGAACCATGGTGTTTGTCAGCCAGCCAGGCTACCCACATATGGAAGCTTCAGGTTCTATGGGAGACTCTGCCTCAAAAAATATTGTAGAGAACAACAGAGGAAGACACCTCATGCCGACCTCTGACCTCCACAAATATGTGCTCATGTGCATATATGTACCTACAGAAACAAATATGAAATACCAGAAATATGAGTATATATCATTAATCTACTAAAATAATGTTTCAGCCATGATTTAATAGTTCAAGTAATAAGGATATACCACTAACCCAAGAATACTCAACCAACATCTAAAATAAGACATCATTTTAGTACTGGTATCATCTTAGTTTTCAAAAGGAAAAATATTTATTCTCTCTACTTAAAGTTTACAATCTAATCTTCAAGCTATGTTGCTCAGCTGCCATAAAGAAAAGGAATTAAGTGAAAAGAACTCAAGGATCATTTTGATACACCCTTGTTCTATAGTTCAACAGTCTACAATAAGAGGGTACTGACATTTGAGAACTGTGGGGACCTTTTGGTGGTACAATGGTCAGAGGAACAGCTAGAATTTAGTGGTTGGTGCCTGACATACTAGGTATCTCATCATCATTGGCACAGTTTCAAAGTATTTAAAAAAAAATTCCTCCACAAAAGGTGAATGGTATTGTGCACGTGTGTGTGCGTGTGTGTGTGTGTGTGTGTGTGTGTGTGTGTGTGTGTGTGTGTGTACACACGTGCGCATGTTTAATCTTATACTCTTTGGGACCCATCATCCAGCTCCAAAGAAATACATGGAATCTTATTATTACTTATAAATGCCCTGCCTTAGCTTAGCTTGTTTCTAGCTAGCTTTTCTTAACTTAAATTATCCCAATCTATCTTTTGTCTCTGAGCTTTTACCTTTCTATATATCTTTCTTTACTTCTTACTCCATGACTTGCTGTGTAGCTGGGTGGCCATCTCTGTTTGCTTGTTTGTTTGTTTGTTTATTTTGGTTTTTTGAGACAGGGTTTCTCTGTGTAGCTTTGTGCCTGTCCTGGATCTCGCTCTGTAGACCAGGCTGGCCTTGAACTCACAGAGATCCACCTGCCTCTGTCTCCCGAGTTCTGGGATTAAAAGCGTGCACCACCACTGCCGGACTCACAGGATGGCTGCCTCTGGTATCTCCTCTCCTTTTCCTTTTCTTGCTCCTCAACCCCTCTTCCCAGATTTCTCTTCCTATGTATTCTCTACTTGCCAGCCCTGCCTATCCTTTCTCCTGCCTAGCTATTGGCCATTCAGCTCTTTATTAGACCAATCAGGTGTTTTAGACAAGCAAAGTAACACAGCTTTACAGAGTTAAACAAATATAACATAAAAGAATGCAACACATCTTTGCATCACTAAATAAATATTCCACAGCATAAACAAATGGAACACAGCTTAATATTCCACAACAGTATTGTCAAAAAAAATATTATACCATTTTATAATGGCCATAAGGGAGAGATCAGTGATTGAAAAGGGGATGAAAAGGGCAAGTGGAGGTTAGTGTTTCCAAGGACACAGGAAAGACTGGTACTGGCAGCTTGACTTCCGGGGGAAAAATAAGGTTAAGGATCAGTCTGCAGCCTACAGGGCTTCCTGTCATATTGAACCTAAGAAACACGAATAATCTATAGCATTCAGCTCTTAGAGATAATCCTTGCAGGGTTTATGGCCTAAGAACATTAATGAATAATTAAAAGCTGACATTTTCAGGGTTGAGGGTTTAGCTCAGTGGTAGAGTGCTTGCCTAGACCTGGGTTCGATCTTCAGCTCCAAAAAAAAAAAAAAAAAAAAGCTGACATTTTCATTGCTGTATGTTTCAATGGTTATTTAGACTT